>NC_057733.1:1318452-1379680 GCF_004010195.1 Chiloscyllium plagiosum
TCCCCCCCACAAGTATCCAAAACGGTATACTTGTTCTTGAGGGGAACGGCCGCAGGGGGTCCCTGCACTGGCTGCTTCCTCCCAGTCCCCCTCACTGTCACCCATCTATCTGCCATCTTTGGAGTTACTACTTCCCTATAACTAATAAGGAATTCTCCTGAATCATCCTCGCAATCCTTTCTTCTATGTCTTTAGGACTATTAGGAGGCCTGTAGAAAACTCCTAACAGGGTGACCTCACCTTATTTATTGCTAACCTCAGCCCAAACTACCTCAGATGGCGAGTCTTCATCCATCGTCCTTTCCACCGCTGTAATACTATCTTTGACAAGCAATGCGTCACCTCCCCCTCTTTTACCCCCACCTCTGAAGAAATAAAGTGTCTGGAACAAGGGACCAGAGAACAGCAGTAAGGACAGATAGAGAGAAGGGCAGAGAGAGAGACAGACTACAAGCGTGTGACAGATATTTGTGTATTCACTTGTGGAATGTGGGCGTTCCTGGCTGGGCCAATATTTATTACTCGTCCTTAGTTGCCCTTGAAAAGGTGGTGGTAAGCTTTCTTCTTGAACCGCTGCAGTCCATGTGCTGTAGGTAAATCCAAAATGTCGTTAAGGAGGGAACTCCAGGATTTAACCAACAAACAGCAAAGGAACAAGGATATTTCTAAATCAGGATGGTGAATGGCTTGTGGGGGATATCTTGCTGGTGGTGATCATGGATTTGGAAGGTGTTGTCTAGCAGTCTTGGTGAATTTCTGCAGTGCATCTTTTAGATGGTACACACTGCTGCTACTGAGTGTCAGTGGTGGAGGAGGTGAATGCTTGTGCATGTGGTGGTCTTGGGTGTTGTTTCATCCAGCGAGAGAGTGGGTGACGGTTGAAGTGACAGTGAGTGTTAATAATTATAGTGTAAACTACACTAGGTAGGTGAAGAGAATGATGGAGTGTGTGACTGAGAGGTGGAACTCTCAGTGTTTCAGGACTTTAGGAATATTTTACAACCCATGAAGAGTGAGAATTGTCATAATGTAGGTAACAAAGCAGGCAATGTTTTCACAGCAGGAACAGCTTAGGGGTTACCTTATAGACATATATAAAATCATGAGGGCCATGGATAAGGTGAATAGCCAAGGGTGGGGTGTCCAAAACTAAAGGGGATAGGTTTAAGGTGAGAAGGAAAGATTTAAACAGGGACCTAAGGGGAAACTTTTTCACTTAGAGGATGGTACGTGTGTGGAATAAGATGCCAGAGGAAGTGGTGGAGGCTGGTACAATTACAACATTTAAAAGGCATCTGGATGGGTAGATGAATAGGAAGGGTTTAGAAGGATATGGCCAAATGCTGATAAATGGGACCAGATCAGTTTAGGATATCGAGTCAGTGCCAACAAGCTGGACTGAAGGGTCTGATGAAGGATTCTTGCCCGATACATCAATTCTCCTCGGATGCTGCCTGACCTGCTGTGCTTTTCCAGCACTCTCAAATCTGATCTCCAGCATCTGCAGTCCTCAATTTCTCCTGAAGGGTCTATTTCCATGCTGGATGACTTGTAACTCTATAATAGTTTGTTTTAGAGATGGTTAATTAAGAGATAAAATATTGGCATGATACCCGTTCAAAGAAAAAGAGGCCATGGAACTTTTGAGTTCAACTGTGAGGCAGAGAATGATGAATGGATGTGGGAATGGGCTAGGTAGAGATGATTTGAGCTAATAGTATGCTGGTCAAAAGTCAACATGGAATAGATGTGCCGAATGATCCACTTTGGGACATTCTTCCAGTGCGTACTGAGTCAATTTGGGGTTAGGGTCTTTGGAAGTACCTTGCAGTAGGTGTGGGGAGAGGAAAGTCTCTCCCCACAGCTCTCTACCATACCTGCACTATGGTGTAGCAGATCCTGCCAGCCTCTTTACTGAACACCAGATCCTTCATAGACTGTTCAACTATCACTGAGGCCACTTTCTCCAGGTCAACCGAGGCAGGGTCTGTTAAACAACAATAGCAGAAACTTTTAGTCCTCTTTCTGCATCTCCTCCACCCACATCCTCCTACAAAAACACTCTTCATTCAGACACTTGGAGACACACAAGGACAGCAAAGTCTGTTCACCCTGAACTGGGCTCATCCCAGTGAGAAACCAGTGGTGCAGCTCAGCTAATTCTTATTTACTTCAGTTTCAATGTAATCTAGGACAGAACCAAGACACTATGCCATCCTCCCCCATTCTCCCCCTGGCAGCACTCTTCCCCATTTAGAGGCTGGGAGCAAGGGAGGTGGCAATGGAAATAAAGTGCGCTCACACTGAGGTGTGAGTTACTGGAAAATGCTGGTGCCTTCTTCCTTGGCCAAAGGCCCTTCACAATCTTGGATCCTGCGTACTGCCTGGCCAAGTGTCTGAGGTTACTGGAAGACAGCAAACATCCTGGCAACCTGCCCACACCAGCTTCTGGGAGAGACATGAGGGTAACGACAGGATTCACAAGCATCCCTCTCATCTCACACACGTACCCTTCAGAGCAGTTTTCAGCAGCTGCTGTGTATCCGCATCAAATGACTGGATCTTGTAATCATCTTTTGCTACACTCTCCATGGTTGTTCCTCAGGTCATGTGAGCAGACACTTGAGAGACAGACTGGACAGAGAGACAAGAGGCTGGTCAGTGACAAACAAACAGTAAGTCTCACAGGACGTCAGGAGACACTGAAACAAACACTCACACCCACTACTCCGATTGCCTGAGCTCGACATCATGATGGTCATTAACATCATGATGTTAATAGCACACAATCCAAAATCATTGTTCCCATCAAACACTTTTGGGACAGGGCAGCATGGAGTTAGATACAGCATAAAGCTCCTTCTACACAGGACAAAAAAAACTAAAAGAACTGTGGATGTGGGAAATCTGAAACAAAAACAGAAATTGCTGGTAAATCTCAGCAGGTCTGGCAGCATCTATGGAGAGAAATCAAAGTTAATGTTTCGAATCCAGTGACCCTTTCTCAGCACTAATGGCAGCTCAGAAAAGGATGGTTTTTATACAGAAGATAGGGTGGGGCAAGGGGTGGGGGGGTGCGGAGTAAACAAAAGGGGAGATACAGCCCAAAGAGAGAGAAAATCAGTTGGACAGAGGAATGAATAAAGACCAGCCAAAGAGAATAAATAGCTGATAATAGGGACTATTAGTAGCTGACAATGTGCGGTGTGTGGTGTGTGGTAGCAGCCTGTGTAATGACAAGGCTTGGTGTGTAGTGGTGGCTGAAAGCACGGGACAGGTGCTCAACCCTGAAAATCAGTGAACTCCATCTACTCTTTTCAAACAGAAAATAAGTTCCCTCAACCCTGTCCCCATCAAACACTCCCAGGACAGGGTCAGCACAGGGTTAGATATAGAGTAAAGCTCTCTCTGTGCTGTGCTACTTTCAGAAAAAAAGCCTTCAGTTTGACACACCTCTTCTGGGCCATGTTAGATGAGTGAGTGGATGCAGTATACTGAGCAGAGCTGTGCTGGTGATCTGTGCCCTTGAAAGCTGGCTCTGTAGCTGAGTGTTGCACCATCTCTTGGTTGAATCAGAGTGGGCACTGGTCCCAAATGAAGGCCCATAGCCAACCACTGAAGGCACTCTTGGAGGACTACTCTTGTCAATTACATCTTCCATTGATACCAGAAACCTTCTAACAGCTCAGTGAAACTACCACTCTTCCCAGATTAACTCCTAGGAAACACAGTGCTGAGCCACTGGTAAGAAGCTTTACAAAGTCTGATCCTGGTCTGATAATAAAGCAACACAAGGGGGAGCAGCAGGACAGGGAGTAGGAGGTCTCCAGGTGGAGCAGATAATAATTCCCAGAGATAATGCAGTACACAAAAGGAGGCATAAAAACCATAGCCCAAAGAGACAGCCTGGGGATGAAAAGTTAAACCAGTCTGTGTTCTCTCAGAAGCTGAAGTGTCTGCTGGATATTTAGGATACAAAACTTGTCTTTGCCTGAATATTTTCTCAATTAGTTTAAGCAATGGGAGTCTCTCAGGCCTGGCCGGAATTTCTCACCCACTGCTGAGCTCTCCTGAGGAGGAGCTGATCGTGCATCTTGGTCTGGGGCTGGAGGCATGTCTGCACTCAAGTCCATGAAGATGATACATTTCCTTCTTTAAAGGCATTAACAGATCAATTTAGCAGGTTCACGGGCACACTGACCAACTTTTCCACATCACAGCCCTCTGCCTCAGTACTGTCCCTCTGATAGGAGGGGAGGCAATGGCCCAGTGGGTTATTGCTAGACTATTACATCCAGAGACCCAGGGAATGTCCTGGGGACATGGTTCAAGTCCACCATGGCAGGTGGTGGAATTTAAATTCAATAAAAGTCTGGAATGAAGAGTCTAATGATCATGAAACCACTGTTGACTGTTTGAAAAATCCACCCAATTCACTAATGTCCTTTAGGGAAGGAAACTGCCATTCCTGCATGGTCTGGCCTACATGTAACTCCGGACACACAACAGTGTGATTGACTCTTAACTGCCCTCTGAGCAAAAAGGGATCAGCAATGCCCACATCCCATAAATGAATATTAAAAAAGAACTTCCCTCTGTCCTGACCCTCCAACAATGCAGCACTCCCTTAGTATTGATAATGCAGCGCCACCTCAGAACTGACCTTCCGACAGTGCAGCGCTCCCTCAGTACTGACCTTCTGACAGTGCAGCACTCCCTCAGTACTGACCCTCTGACAGTGCAGCGCTCCCTCAGTACTTACCTTCTGACAGTACAGCACTCCCTCAGTACTGACCCTCTGACAGTGCAGCGCTCCCTCAGTACTGACCCTCCAACAGTATCGGACTCTCTCAATACTGAGCCTCCAATAGTGCAGCACTCCCTCAGCACTGACCCTCTGACAGTGCGGCACTCCTTCAGCACTGACCCTCTGACAGTATCGGACTCTCTCAATACTGAGCCTCCGATAGTGCAGCACTCCCTCAGCACTGACCCTCTGACAGTACGGCACTCCCTCAGCACTGACCCTCTGACAGTATCGGACTCTCTCAATACTGAGCCTCCGATAGTGCAGCACTCCCTCAGTACTGACCCTCTGACAGTATCGGACTCTCTCAATACTGAGCCTCCGATAGTGCAGCACTCCCTCAGTACTGACCCTCTGACAATGCGGCACTCCCTCAGTACTGATGCTCTGGCACTGCAGAACTCCCTCAGTATTGACCCTCCAACAGTGCAGCACTCCCTCAGTACTGACCCTCTGATAGTGCGGCGCTCCTTCAATTCTGACCCTGTGACAGTGCAATAATCCTTTTAGAGTGATCTTATCCAACTCCCTGTCGCTCCTATCCCCAATGTTACCCAATCCAGCTTGCGTGTAGCGATCCTGTGAATGTGCCCACTCTGTGATGGCCCATCCCCTTAGTATTCCATTGAACTATGGGACATTCTGTGACAGGACTCGTTTTGAAATCACAGCCACATCCCACAGCATGACTCTGTAATCTGCCAGCTCAGCACTGGGCTGCCCAGTGAACTGATACCAGGAGGATCAAAAAGCTAGACATTCTTTGTCAACTGTGGTCTGACGGTTTAATTCTTCTGTTCCCATTCAATGGAGCTGGACAAAGAGTAAACATAGGCAATGTGTCATTCAGATTAACAAGCACAAATGGAATCACAAAGTGCCATGATCATCATTAGACTCTTATTTCCAGATGTTTGCTGCTGGCTGCTCCTGGGATGTGGCCTCCTCACATTCTGGCATCCTTCCCATTACTTTGACCAATCCAAGATCCAAACCAGCTAGACCCTCCGGTCAGTGCAGCCGAGACAATTACAGCAAATCAAGTTGCATCCCACACCCACCAAGATTCACCTGGAGCTCAGCAGCTTTTACTCCCAATTCCCAGTCACAAGGTCATGGGTTCAAGACCTTCTCTGGAGACTTGAGCAGAGGATCTGACTGAGTGAAGTCATCCTGGAATGCCGCATTGTTAGAGATCAGTGCTAAGGGAGTGCTGCACTGTCAGTGGGTCAGTGCTGAGGGAGTGCTGCACTGTTAGAGGGTCAGTGCTGAGGGAGTGCTGCACTGTTAGAGAATCAGTGCTGAGGGAGTGCTGCACTGTCAGTGGGTCAGTACTGAGGGAGTGCTGCATTGTCAGTGGGTCAGTACTGAGGGAGTACTGCATTGTCAGAGGGTCAGGACTGAGGAAGTGCTACACAGTGCAGCATTATATTCTCAAACTAATAGGTCTGTGGATTGGAAACAGTGATGCTCCTTCAGTTAAATGGGTGGGATGCTCGTCACATGGCCAGTATGGAATCGATAAGCAGAATGGCCTGCTTCCACACTGTAGGGCTTCTATGATTCTTAAATATACAGTACTTTCAGAAAAGGTGGGAGGAAGTGAGGACTGCAGATGCTGGAGATCAGAGTTGAGAGTGTGGTGCTGGAAAAGCACAGCAGGTCAGGCAGCATCTGAGGAGCAGGAGAATTGACATTTCGGGCATAATCCGTTCATCTGGAAGGGCTTATGCCTGAAACGTTGATTCTCCTGCTCCTCGGATGCTGCCTGACCGGCTGTGCTTTTCCAGTGCTACACTCTCAGAAAAGGTGGTTCTATGGAAAATAAAGAACATGAAAGCATGGGAAGGGTTAAAGCATGAAGACCACTGGCAATCTGTGGTCTGTGAAAGGCAGGATGGGATAAGAATAGTGGAATGCTCTTACACTAATTAGCAGAGTAAGGTTAAGGATGAAAGGTCACTATGGCGCGATGACATAACAGAAGTAATAAAGCAAATTTCTCTGTTAAGTGTTATTATGACAGGATTGGGACCATAAATATTTGGGACATGACATTAAAATATCTAATTAATAGTTAGTAGAATCGGCTTGAAACTAACATCGCTGGTTTATTGTGTAGCTAGAGTGAGGTACTTTGATTAATATAGTTGGACATGCTGATAAGCTAACAGAAACATGATAACAAAAATATAAAAATCCACAGACCCTGAGGTTCCTGGGCATTCGAGAATCTGCTTTCTCAGTGTCACGGTTTTTTGTTTGCAAATAAAAGACCTACTTTTTGAATAACTGTCTGCGTCTCCTGGTGATTCTCTATATTTTCTCCACAACAGTTCATACACCAATACGGCCCTCACTAGTGTCCCCCAATATTTGAGAATCTGGACCCCACCCTGGTGTGAGCATGAGTGAGTTGAAGTGAGAAAGTGAGTTTAGGAGTGTTTGTGTGTGAATAAGAGAGTGAGATTACATGAGGATGTAAACTGCCTGCGAGGGATAAAGTTTTGTGAGAATTTGTTCTAGAATGTGCAAGAACCCGAGTGCTATTCTGCAGAAATCAGTATGTGATACTTGAGAGTTAAACATAAACGTAGCACATTTATTGCATAATAGACTGTCATTTGGCCCGTTCTGTCTGTACTGGTCAACATAATCCAGTCTAATTACACTTCCCAGTTTTTGGTCTACAGCCCTGTATATTACAGCATTTCAAATCGTGTTTGAAGTGAGAGGAACAGTGAGAGTGTTTGTCGTGGGTTTATAGCAAGTGAGGTGCTTGAGGTGAATAAGGAAAGTGAGTTTGTAGCAAGTCCATTAATAATGTGTTTATAGTGAGTGTATTTGGAGTGAGTCTGCTTGGAGTGTGAGGAGGAGGAAGGTGTGTGGAGTGAGTAAGAGGAGGATTGTGTGGCTGAGTATGTTTGGGTTCAGTGTGAGGGGTGTTTTGGGGGTGAGTGTTTGGACAGTGTGTGCTTTAAATGAGTGTGGGGGGAGTTTGTATGGAGAGAGTGTGAGGAGGAATATGTTTGGAACGTATGAATGAATCACAGAATCCCCACAGTGTGGGGACAGGCCCTTCAGCCCAACAAATCCACACTGACCCTCCAAAGAGTAACCCACCCAGAAACCTTCCCCTACCCTATTATCCTATGTTTACCCCTGACAAATGCCCCTAACCTACACATCCCTGAACACTATGGGCAATTTAGCATGGTCAATTCAACTAACCTGCATAACTTTGGATTGTGGGAGGAAACTAGAGCACCTGGAGGAAACCCACGCAGACACAAGGAGAATGTGCGAACTTCATACATACATCCGAGGCTGGATTTGAAGGAGAAAAGTGTTTGGAGTGAATATGAGGACAAGTGTGAGGGTGCATGTGTTTGGGTCCAGTGTGAGGAGGAGCGTATTAGGACTGAGAGTAGTGTGTATTAAATGAGTGTGAGGGACAATGTGTATGGAGTTAATGTGTGTGGCGTGAGTGAGAAGGAATGTGTTTCAAGTATGTTTGAGTTCAGTGTGAGGAGTAGTGTGTTTGGGGTGAGTATAAGGAGCAGTGAGAGGATGAGTGTGATTGGAGCAAGGGAGAGTGTGATTGGAATGAGAGTGAGTGTGATTGGAGTGAGGGGGAGTGTGAGTGTGATTGGGGAAAGTGAATGTTATGAGAGCGAGGGTGATAATGGAGTGAGGGTGAGTGTTAATGGAGTGAGGGTGAGTGTTAATGGAGTGAGGGTGAGTGTTAATGGAGTGAGGGTGAGTGTTAATGGAGTGAGGGTGAGTGTTAATGGAGTGAGGGTGAGTGTTAATGGAGTGAGGGTGAGTGTTAATGGAGTGAGGGTGAGTGTTAATGGAGTGAGGGTGAGTGTTAATGGAGTGAGGGTGAGTGTTAATGGAGTGAGGGTGAGTGTTAATGGAGTGAGGGTGAGTGTTAATGGAGTGAGGGTGAGTGTTAATGGAGTGAGGGTGAGTGTTAATGGAGTGAGGGTGAGTGTTAATGGAGTGAGGGTGAGTGTTAATGGAGTGAGGGTGAGTGTTAATGGAGTGAGGGTGAGTGTTAATGGAGTGAGGGTGAGTGTTAATGGAGTGAGGGTGAGTGTTAATGGAGTGAGGGTGAGTGTTAATGGAGTGAGGGTGAGTGTTAATGGAGTGAGGGTGAGTGTTAATGGAGTGAGGGTGAGTGTTAATGGAGTGAGGGTGAGTGTTAATGGAGTGAGGGTGAGTGTTAATGGAGTGAGGGTGAGTGTTAATGGAGTGAGGGTGAGTGTTAATGGAGTGAGGGTGAGTGTTAATGGAGTGAGGGTGAGTGTTAATGGAGTGAGGGTGAGTGTTAATGGAGTGAGGGTGAGTGTTAATGGAGTGAGGGTGAGTGTTAATGGAGTGAGGGTGAGTGTTAATGGAGTGAGGGTGAGTGTTAATGGAGTGAGGGTGAGTGTTAATGGAGTGAGGGTGAGTGTTAATGGAGTGAGGGTGAGTGTTAATGGAGTGAGGGTGAGTGTTAATGGAGTGAGGGTGAGTGTTAATGGAGTGAGGGTGAGTGTTAATGGAGTGAGGGTGAGTGTTAATGGAGTGAGGGTGAGTGTTAATGGAGTGAGGGTGAGTGTTAATGGAGTGAGGGTGAGTGTTAATGGAGTGAGGGTGAGTGTTAATGGAGTGAGGGTGAGTGTTAATGGAGTGAGGGTGAGTGTTAATGGAGTGAGGGTGAGTGTTAATGGAGTGAGGGTGAGTGTTAATGGAGTGAGGGTGAGTGTTAATGGAGTGAGGGTGAGTGTTAATGGAGTGAGGGTGAGTGTTAATGGAGTGAGGGTGAGTGTTAATGGAGTGAGGGTGAGTGTTAATGGAGTGAGGGTGAGTGTTAATGGAGTGAGGGTGAGTGTTAATGGAGTGAGGGTGAGTGTTAATGGAGTGAGGGTGAGTGTTAATGGAGTGAGGGTGAGTGTTAATGGAGTGAGGGTGAGTGTTAATGGAGTGAGGGTGAGTGTTAATGGAGTGAGGGTGAGTGTTAATGGAGTGAGGGTGAGTGTTAATGGAGTGAGGGTGAGTGTTAATGGAGTGAGGGTGAGTGTTAATGGAGTGAGGGTGAGTGTTAATGGAGTGAGGGTGAGTGTTAATGGAGTGAGGGTGAGTGTTAATGGAGTGAGGGTGAGTGTTAATGGAGTGAGGGTGAGTGTTAATGGAGTGAGGGTGAGTGTTAATGGAGTGAGGGTGAGTGTTAATGGAGTGAGGGTGAGTGTTAATGGAGTGAGGGTGAGTGTTAATGGAGTGAGGGTGAGTGTTAATGGAGTGAGGGTGAGTGTTAATGGAGTGAGGGTGAGTGTTAATGGAGTGAGGGTGAGTGTTAATGGAGTGAGGGTGAGTGTTAATGGAGTGAGGGTGAGTGTTAATGGAGTGAGGGTGAGTGTTAATGGAGTGAGGGTGAGTGTTAATGGAGTGAGGGTGAGTGTTAATGGAGTGAGGGTGAGTGTTAATGGAGTGAGGGTGAGTGTTAATGGAGTGAGGGTGAGTGTTAATGGAGTGAGGGTGAGTGTTAATGGAGTGAGGGTGAGTGTTAATGGAGTGAGGGTGAGTGTTAATGGAGTGAGGGTGAGTGTTAATGGAGTGAGGGTGAGTGTTAATGGAGTGAGGGTGAGTGTTAATGGAGTGAGGGTGAGTGTTAATGGAGTGAGGGTGAGTGTTAATGGAGTGAGGGTGAGTGTTAATGGAGTGAGGGTGAGTGTTAATGGAGTGAGGGTGAGTGTTAATGGAGTGAGGGTGAGTGTTAATGGAGTGAGGGTGAGTGTTAATGGAGTGAGGGTGAGTGTTAATGGAGTGAGGGTGAGTGTTAATGGAGTGAGGGTGAGTGTTAATGGAGTGAGGGTGAGTGTTAATGGAGTGAGGGTGAGTGTTAATGGAGTGAGGGTGAGTGTTAATGGAGTGAGGGTGAGTGTTAATGGAGTGAGGGTGAGTGTTAATGGAGTGAGGGTGAGTGTTAATGGAGTGAGGGTGAGTGTTAATGGAGTGAGGGTGAGTGTTAATGGAGTGAGGGTGAGTGTTAATGGAGTGAGGGTGAGTGTTAATGGAGTGAGGGTGAGTGTTAATGGAGTGAGGGTGAGTGTTAATGGAGTGAGGGTGAGTGTTAATGGAGTGAGGGTGAGTGTTAATGGAGTGAGGGTGAGTGTTAATGGAGTGAGGGTGAGTGTTAATGGAGTGAGGGTGAGTGTTAATGGAGTGAGGGTGAGTGTTAATGGAGTGAGGGTGAGTGTTAATGGAGTGAGGGTGAGTGTTAATGGAGTGAGGGTGAGTGTTAATGGAGTGAGGGTGAGTGTTAATGGAGTGAGGGTGAGTGTTAATGGAGTGAGGGTGAGTGTTAATGGAGTGAGGGTGAGTGTTAATGGAGTGAGGGTGAGTGTTAATGGAGTGAGGGTGAGTGTTAATGGAGTGAGGGTGAGTGTTAATGGAGTGAGGGTGAGTGTTAATGGAGTGAGGGTGAGTGTTAATGGAGTGAGGGTGAGTGTTAATGGAGTGAGGGTGAGTGTTAATGGAGTGAGGGTGAGTGTTAATGGAGTGAGGGTGAGTGTTAATGGAGTGAGGGTGAGTGTTAATGGAGTGAGGGTGAGTGTTAATGGAGTGAGGGTGAGTGTTAATGGAGTGAGGGTGAGTGTTAATGGAGTGAGGGTGAGTGTTAATGGAGTGAGGGTGAGTGTTAATGGAGTGAGGGTGAGTGTTAATGGAGTGAGGGTGAGTGTTAATGGAGTGAGGGTGAGTGTTAATGGAGTGAGGGTGAGTGTTAATGGAGTGAGGGTGAGTGTTAATGGAGTGAGGGTGAGTGTTAATGGAGTGAGGGTGAGTGTTAATGGAGTGAGGGTGAGTGTTAATGGAGTGAGGGTGAGTGTTAATGGAGTGAGGGTGAGTGTTAATGGAGTGAGGGTGAGTGTTAATGGAGTGAGGGTGAGTGTTAATGGAGTGAGGGTGAGTGTTAATGGAGTGAGGGTGAGTGTTAATGGAGTGAGGGTGAGTGTTAATGGAGTGAGGGTGAGTGTTAATGGAGTGAGGGTGAGTGTTAATGGAGTGAGGGTGAGTGTTAATGGAGTGAGGGTGAGTGTTAATGGAGTGAGGGTGAGTGTTAATGGAGTGAGGGTGAGTGTTAATGGAGTGAGGGTGAGTGTTAATGGAGTGAGGGTGAGTGTTAATGGAGTGAGGGTGAGTGTTAATGGAGTGAGGGTGAGTGTTAATGGAGTGAGGGTGAGTGTTAATGGAGTGAGGGTGAGTGTTAATGGAGTGAGGGTGAGTGTTAATGGAGTGAGGGTGAGTGTTAATGGAGTGAGGGTGAGTGTTAATGGAGTGAGGGTGAGTGTTAATGGAGTGAGGGTGAGTGTTAATGGAGTGAGGGTGAGTGTTAATGGAGTGAGGGTGAGTGTTAATGGAGTGAGGGTGAGTGTTAATGGAGTGAGGGTGAGTGTTAATGGAGTGAGGGTGAGTGTTAATGGAGTGAGGGTGAGTGTTAATGGAGTGAGTGAATGAGGAACTTGCCGCAGACAGGATCGGGATGTGATGTGATGCCTTCCCTGCCCGAATTGCCTGTGGCTGCTGGCCCGGTCCCGGTAGCGGGGGCGGGGGTGGGGGTGAGTACTGCACTGACCTGGCGCCGTCTCCGGCTCCCGGTGACACTGGGATCAGCTCCTCTGCAGGAAGCGCCGAAAGGCCGTGAGCATGGCCAGGAACCGTCCCGCAGCACGATCAGCGGCGCAGCCCCGTCCCGGAGTCAGAGCCAGCGCTGAGCTCCTCCTGGGGCCAGCCTCCAGTTGCTTCCTACTCGTCATTTCCTCACATTCCCCAGACTCCCTTTCTCTCTCTGTCTGTTTGTCTCTCTCTCTGTATGTTTCTGTTTCTCTTCCTCCTGGACTCTTCCCCCCACCCCCCACAGCTGTCTCTGTCTCTGTCTCTGTTTTTCTCTGTCTTACTCAAACTGCGTCCAAAGCCTTCAATAACCTTGTCTCTGCACATTGCTGGTGACCCCCCAGTCCAGATGGACCCTCCCAATAACAGGGGCAGGAGTGTGAACTTAACAATTTCACAGAATCCACCAGTAAAACAGAAAACTAACTGCAGACCTGAGTGAAGTCTTTAACGTGCATAAAGTGGTTTAACACAGGGAAAACAATTCCACTTATAGGGAAGTTCATAACCATTTGGATGAGTTTACTAACCGGCTTGTTTGAGGAGGAATGGAATAGAAAGACTGATTTAACCGAAATGAAAATGGGTGGGTAGAAGCTGGGATTCAACAAAAATATCAACACAGAAGTTAAGGGCTGAAGGGACTGTTTCTGATCTAGAGCTTCTGTTGTAGTCACGCTGCCTGAAAGGGTGGATTCAACAGGAACTTTCAAAATAACTGAATCAGAAACATCTGCTGAACTATAGGGAAACAGCAGGAGTATGTGACTAATTCAGACTAGTCACTAATTGTGACTTTCAAAGAGCCATCACAGGTAGAGCAGACTGAATGACCTTCCTCTGCACTGAGGGGTGTTTTCTGGGAGTGTGGGGAACACTCTGCTGACTACATTTCATGTTTTCTGAAGTATTTTATTTAATCAAACACTGTTAATATTTCCAGTTCAGCCGAGGATAGTCCTGAACTCTCCAGAAGTGAAACTGGATGAACTTCAGATAGAGTCATAGAGATGTACAGCATGGAAACAGACCTTTCGGTCCAACCTATCCATACTGACCAGATATCCCAACCCAATCTAGTCCCAATTTGGAGATGTCGGTGTTGGACTGGGGTGTACAAAGTTAAAAATCACACAACACCAGGTTATAGTCCAACAGGTTTAATTGGAAGCACACTAGCTTTCGGAGTGACGCTCCTTCATTAGGTCTTATCACCTGATGAAGGAGCGTCTCTCTGAAAGCTAGTGTGCTTCCAATTAAACCTGTTGGACTATAACCTGGTGTTGTGTGATTCTTAACTTCATAATCTAGTCCCACCTGCCAGCACCCAGCCCATATCCCTCCAAACCCTTCCTATTCATAGACCCATCCAAATGCCTCTTAAATGTTGCAATTGTACTGGCCTCCACCAATTCCTCTGGCAGCTCATTCCATACATGTACCACCCTCTAAGTGAAAATGTTATCCCTTAAGTTTCTTTTATATCTTTCCCCTCTCATCCTAAACCTATGTCCTTTAGTTCTGGACTCCCTGACCCCAGGGAAAAGACTTTGTCTATTTATCTTCTCCATGCCCCTCATAATTTTGCAAACATCTATAAGGTCACCCCTCAGCCTCCGACGCTCCAGGGAAAACAGCCCCAGCCTGTTCAGCCTCTCCGTATAGCTCAAATCCTCCAACCCTGGCAATATCCTTGTAAATCTTTTCTGAACCCTTTCAAGTTTCACAACATCTTTCCGATAGGAAGGAGACCAGAACTGCATGCAATATTTCAACAGTGGCCTAACCAATGTCCTGTACAGCCGCAACATGACCTCCCAACTCCTGTATTCAATACTCTGACCAATAAAGGAAAGCATACCAAACACCTTCTTCACTATCCTATCCATCTGAGACTCCACTTTCAAGGAGCTATGAACCTGCACTCCAAAGTCTCTTTGTTCAGCAACACTCCCTAGGACCTTACCATTAAGTGTATAAGTTCTGCTAAGACTTGCTTTCTCAAAATGCAGCACCTCTCATTTATCTGAATTAAACTCCATCTGCCACATCTCAGCCCATTGGCCCATCTGATCAAGATCCTGTTGTAATCTGAGATATCCCTCTTCACTATCCACTACACCTCCAATTTTGGTATCATCTGTAAACTTACTAACTGTACCTCTTATGCTCGCATCCAAATCATTTATGTAAATGATGAAAAGTAGAGGACCCAGCACCAATCCTTGTGGTAAATTGGGAACAGATATTCTCAGGGAAATGCACAACAGAAATGTGGAGGTTGTTCTGGGAGCACTTGCTGGATAGGTTTGTCCCACTGATGTAAGGAAGGGCTGGTAGGTTGAAGGTACCCTTGGATGAAAAGAGATGTGGAACACCTAGTCAAGAGGAAGAAGGAAGCTTACTTAAGGTTGAGGAAGCAAGGATCAGACAGGGCTATAGAGGGTTACAAGGTAGCCAGGAAAGAACTGAAGAATGGGGAAATAGAAGGGACCGTGAAAAAGCCTTGGCTGGTAGGATTAAGGAAAACCCTAAAGTGTTCTACACTTATGTGAGGAACAAGAGGATGGCCAGATTAAAGATAGGGCCGATCAGGGACAGTGGAGGGAACTTGTACCTGGAGTTGGAGGAGGTGGGGGAGGTCCTTAATGAAAACTTTACTTCAATATTCATTAGTGAGAGGGACCTTGACGTTTGTGAGGACAGCATGAAACAGATTGAAACGCTCGAATAGGATGATGTTGAGAAGGAAGGTGTGCTGGAAAGTTTGAAAAACATAAGGGTGGAGGAGTCTCCTGGGCCAGATGGGATATACCCAAAGTTACTATGGGACGTGAGGGAGGAGATTGCTGCGCCTTTGGCAATGATCTTTGAGCCCTCCAGATAATTGGAGGGTGGCAGATGTTATTCCCTTGTTCAAGAATGTGAAAAGCGATAATCCTGGGAATTACAGACCAGTCAGTCTTGGGTCAGTGGTGGGCAAATTATTGGAGAGGATTCTGAGAGTCAGGATTTATGATTACTTGTAAAACCATAGTTTGATTAGAGATAGTCAGCATAGCTTTATGACAGGCAGGTCATGCCTCACAAGCCTATTGAATTCTTTGAGGATGTGACAAAACACATTGATGAAGATACGGCAGTGAATCTGGTGTATATAGATTTTAGCAAGGCGTTTGATAAGGTTTTCCATGGTAGGGTCATTCAGAAAGTAAGGAGGCATGGGATTCTGAGAAATCTGGCTGTCTGGATACAGAATTGGCTGGCCCATAGAAGACAGGGTAGTGGTAGATGGAAAGTATTCAGCCTCAGCTCGGTGACCAGTGGTGCTCCACAGTGATCTGTTCTGGGACCTGTGTTCTTTGTGATGTTTATAAATGACTTGGATGCTGAAGTGGAAGGGTGGGTTAGTAAGGTTGCCGATGACACGAAGGCTAGTGGAGTTGTGTCTAGTGTAAAGGGCTGTTGTTGGTTGCAACAGGATATAGACAAGATGCAGAGCTGGGCTGGGAAGTGGCAGATGGAGTTCAGCCTGGAAAAGTGTGAAGTGATTCATTTTGGAAGGTCTCATTTGAATGCAGAGTTCAGTGTTAAAAACAGGAAGCTTGGCAGTGTGGCGGAACAGAGGGATCTTGGGGTCAATGTCCATAGATCCCTCAAAGTTGCCAATTTGTTAAGGCATATGGCGTGTTGGCTTTGATTGGCAGAGGGATTGAGTTTAAGAGCCATAAAGTTATGATGCAGCTCTATAGAGCCCTGGTTAGACCACACTTGGAATATAGTATTTAGTTCTGGTCACCTCATTATAGGAAAGATGTGGAAGCTTTAGAGAGGGTGCAGAGGAGATTTACCAGGATGCTGTCTGGGCTGGAGGGCATGTCTCATGAAGGTTGAGGGAACTAGGGCTTTTCTCATTGGAGCGAAGAAGGATGAGAGGTGACTTGTTAGAGGTGTACAAGATGATGAAAGGCATAGATAGAGTGGATAGCCAGAGACTTTTTCCCTGGGTGGAAATGGCTTTCACGAGGGGGCATAACTTTAAAGTGATTGGAGGAAGGTTTAGGGAGATGTCAGAGGTAGGTTCTTTTATACAGAGAGTGGTGGGTGTGTGGAATGCACTGCCAGCAGTGGTAGTAGCGTCAGGTACTTTTGAGACATTTAAGTGACTTTTGGGTAGGCACATGGATGATAGTAAAATGAAGGGTATGTGGGTTAGTTTGATCTTAGAGTAGGATAAAAGTTCGGCACAGATCGAGGGCTGAAGGGCCTGTACTGTGCTGTACTGTTCTGTGTTCTATGAAACGTTATAGGAATATAGGAACAGGAGTGAGCCATTCAGCGTCTTGAGCCCACATCCATCATTCTAGATCACAGCTGATCATCTGCTTCAAGGCCATATTCTCATTATTCCCACACTTTTAATGTGCTGATTTAATTTTACTTTATTGATACCTGTCTTGAACATATCTTCAAATAATGCTGATCTTGCTAATGTTGATCTTACCTATCACACACCGTGTGATGTAACTTATACTCCTCTATCTTGTTGTTTTTCACCCTATATTCTGTATGTCCTTACTTATAATGATCGGCCTGTACTGCTCGTAAACAAAGCTTTTCACAGTAACCTGTGATAATAAATCAATCAAATCAAATCAAATATGACTGAGCTTCCACAGACTCCTGGGGGAGAGAATTCCAAAGATTCTACTCTATCCCGGTCCCAAATGGTCTGCCCCTTTCATTTTGAGACAGTGCCCCGTGTGTCTAGATTCCTGGCTCCTTGGAAACATCCTTCCTGTATTTACCCTGAGATGTAAGAATTTTGTAAGTTTCAACACTGTCCCCATTAAGCATCAAGTATGGTTAGAGAGAAAATAGGAACCTATGGGCCAGTCAGCTAATGTAATATGATTCTTCTCTGTTATTGAAGAGAGATAGAGTCATATTCAATTTGGAACATTAGCTCTGGTTCTCTCTCTCCACAGATGCTGTCATACCTGCTAAATTTTTTTCAGCATTTTTTGTTTTTATTTCATATCTCCATCTTCTGCAGTACTTTGCTTTTATGAGATTGAAGTTGTTTTTTGACAAATCTGTTATGGCTTTAAGGACATAACTGAAAGAATAGATAAGGGAGATCTAGGTTGATATGGTCCCTTTGAATTTTCAGAAGAATTCAAAGTGCCACATCAGGGATTGTTGCACAAATGTACAGCTCATTGGGAGTACTGTACTAAAATGGATTACATATCGGTGAATAGAAAACAAAATTATGACTGGAACATATTTTGCTTTTCAGGCTGCAACAAATGATATACAACAGCATTCCTTGTCAGCATTCGGCACCTTCCTATGCAATCGCAGAAGGTATACCTGCTTGCCTCCTCCATCCTCACTGTCCGATGCCCCAGACTTACCTTCCAAAAGCAGTGATTGGTCTGCTGTATTCACTGTTCACAATGTGGTCTCCTCAAAGACTGGGGAGATGAAACATGGACAGGGCGACCACTTTGCAGAATACCTATGTTCCATCCACAAAAAAAGATCCTGAGCTTTCAGTTGTTTGCCATTTCAACACACCACTGTGTTCCCTGGCCACACCTCTGTCTCAGGCTTGCTGCAGTGCTCCAGCGAGGCTCAGCATCTCATCTTCTACCTTGATTCCTAGATAGCCTTCAGTACTCAACATTAAGTTTAATAATTTCAGAATGTGAACATCCTCCTCCAAACCTGAATCTAGAACCTTCAAAATCAGAGACACAACTGCTACCAAGTGAGCTGACGTTTACAAGTTATGACCCCAGTTGTTTGGAGTACTGGATAAGTCAGCTCTCAGGCTGAGGCATGGCTTGATAGATAATAAGTTTTATTGGTGTTTAATGTGATAGCCAATAACTGAATATATTTACAAGAGGCTGCCAGTGTACTTTAAACAAATGAACATAAAAATTATTAAAAAAAGGGAAAACATGCAAACGATATTGCATTAATCAAGAACCTTTGAAACAATCTCATTACAAACATAAGAAAGAAAGATTCATTATTTTTATCCCAGCAATACCCTTACAGATACTGCTGCCTCACTGTGAAGGATAGAGTTCGATTCCAGCCTTGGGCAATTGACTGTGCAGAGTTTACACATTCTCTGTGTGTCTGCATGGATTTCCTCTGGGTGCTCCAGTTTCCTCCCACAGTCTAAAGATGTGCAGGTTAGGGTGGATTGGCCATACTAAATTGCCCATAATGTCCAGGGATTTTGAGGCTAGGTGGATAAGCCATGGGAAATGCAGCTTACAGGGATAGGTCTGGGACAGGGTGGGTCTGGGTGGGATGCTCTTCAGAGGGTCAGTGTGGATTTGATGGGCCAAATAGCCTGCTTCCACATTGTAGAGATTCTATGATTCTGTGACACTCAGTGAAGAGTCACCCTTACCTCCACTCAAAAGCTTCATGCTCAGTTTGTATGGCTCAACTCAGTTTACTTTCAGCAAATTGCAACACCTTCACTAGATGCTAGTTTTTTTCAGATTATATCTCTCCCCAGAATTCTGAAAACATTCTGCTAACTGAGCTCACTTGGTTCCCTCAGCTCATGTATTCAATAGCCTTGTCAGATGTTCACTTCTACTCTGACACCTCCACAACCTTCTGCCTCTGGAGATTTCTTTTCTCTGTTTTCTCCCAGCCCTGACTGCAGCTTCTTAACAACATCTCTGCAATCATTGGCCTCTTATCCCAATGAACGTACTGTCTGGACACTCTCTCTCACTGCTGGTTATGAAACCCAAGTTAAGAAACAACTTCATAATTATTGCCTGAGGTGGATTGTTGGTCATTAAGTTAAAGACACATAATTAGAATCATAAAATCCCTGCACTGTGGAAGCAGGCCATTCAGTCCATTGAGTGCATACCAAACCTCCCAAGAGCATCCCCCCACCCCACCCCCATACTCTATCCCTGTAACGCTGTATTTCCTATGGCCAATCCACCTAACCTGTACATCTTTCATTAGTGAGAGCTGTTTAAAATTAATGTTGAAAATGACTTTATGATCTTAAAGAAAGGTCAGATTTTCACAGAATTAATAAAAATCCACTTTTCCTCCCACTTCAGAAACCAAGTTCTCAAAATATTTTTTTTTCTTCTTTATTCATTCATGGGATGTTGCCTGTCCCTAGTTGCCCCTTGAGAAAGTGGTAGTGAGCTGCCTTCTTGAACCGCTACAGTCCATGTGCTGTAGGTAGACCCACAATGCTCTTAGGGAGAGATTTGTGGCACAGCGACGGTGAATGAATGGCAATATTTTTCCAAATCAAGATGGTGAGTGGTTTGGAGGGGAACCTGCAGGTTGTGGTGTTCTCATGTACCTACTGTCTTTGTCCTTCAACTTGGTCATGGGTTTAGAAGGTACTGTCTAAAGAGCCTTGTGGAATTTCTGCAGTGCATCTTGTAGGTGATATACACTGCTGCTACTGAATGTCAGTGGTGGAGAGAATGGATGTTTGGAGATGTGGTGCCTATCAAGCATGCTGCTTTATCCTGGATGTTGTCAAGTTTCTTGAGTGTTATTGGAGCTGCACCCATCCGGGCAAATGAGGAGTATTCCATCACAATAAAATCATGTTACAATTCCCCCACTGGAATGCATTTTGGGACTTCACCACCCTTGGTGCTCCCTCCAAGTGTTCTTCAAAATGCAGGAGTGATGATTCATCGGCTGAGGGAAGACAATACATGGTACTGAGTGTGAGCATTCTTTGCTCATGTTTAGCCTGAAGCCATAAAATTTCTTGAAGTCCAGAGTTAATGTTGAGGTCTCCCAGGACAATCCCTCCCAACCGTATTCCATTGTTCCACCACCTCTGCTGGGTCTGTCCTGCTGGTGGGACAGGACAATGCAGGGTTGATGATGATGCTGTCTTGGATGTTGTCTGTCAAATATGATTCAGTGAGTATGACTATATCAGACTTGTATTCCCAATTTTGGTACTATCCCTCCAGATGTTAGTAAGGAGGACTTTGTAGGGTTGACAGGACTGTTTTTGCCTTTGTTGTTTCCAGTACCTAGACCCAGTTGTTCAGTTTCATGCTCTTTCTTAAATTTTCAGATTGTTTGATGCAACTGAGTGTCTTTCAATTCAGAGGGAAGTTAAGAGCCAACCACATTGCAGTCGGTCTGGAGTCACATGTAGCCTAGACCAGGTGAGGATGGCAGATTTCCATCCCTTAAGCACAATAGTGAACCAGATGGGTTTTAAAGCAATCGACAATGGTTTCATCATCTTCATCAGATATTTAATTCCAGATTTACTTCAAATTCCACAATCTACTGTGCTAGGATTTGAACCGAGAGCGTTCTTTGAGTTTCTGGATTGCTAGACCAGTGACAAAATGACAGGATCATCACCTCCCATAATATGGGAGCAACTTTTGGAAAAGGTAATATTTCAACACACACCCTGTCAAACCCTGTTGTGTTTGATATGTTTCAGTGAGATCACCTCTAATTCTACAGACTCCAGAGAATAGAGCCCCAATCTACTCAACCCCTCCTCGGAGGACAGGTATGTCATCCAGGAATCAATCTCATCAACATTCATTGCAACATTCCCTTGAATAAGGAACCCAAAACTGTGCATATCTTCCAAGTATGGTCCCATTAAACTCCTAGCTTATTGTAAATTGTAGCAACACTTCCCTACATTCCAATCCTCAAGTGAAATAGAAGGAGATTTGATTTATTCAGCACTGAAAGCTTCATTATAAAAATGTCTTCAGAACAATAACAGCCAATTTGATCCTGTGATCTATGACAATCCACAATATATATTTTAAAATATAATATATATTTAGTATATATTATATTTTAAAATATATATTGTGGATTGTCATAGATCACAGGATCAAATTGGCTGTTATTGTTCTGAAGACATTTTTATAATGAAGCTTTCAGTGCTGAATAAATCAGAGGAAACAAATAATTCGGGAAATGGATGTAATGGTCATACTGAACCTCCTTTTTGAGGTTTACAATATGGGGTGACCAATATATACCATGTGCTTGGTTTTCTGGTTTTTCATTTTGGAAATCCTGCTTCCTCTCATGTGTAATAAGAATCTCTAAACAGCTAAAGACATGTTCCTATAGTGGGAACCTGACTCATTCAACTGGCCATAAACCAGCAATTTTCGCATGTAGTGAAATGCATACATAACATATTGACATTTCATAAGACACAAAATACTTGGACCTCAGCTATTTTCAATCAGTGAGATGACTGAGTGTAACTTATCACCTTGCTGATGATACAAGGTATGAGTGTAACCTCAAAAATGTGTAAAAAGATTGCAAATGGTGTTGGATGAAATATAATGTTATGAAAGATGAAAGGATGTACTTTGTTTGGAGAAATAGAAAGGCAATTATATTGCAGTGAGGTACCCAAGGTAGATCCGCTGCTCTTGCTTCTACACCTCACAGTCTCAGGTTTCCTCTTCAGCTTTTAAGAAATTGGAAATCAATTGAGTCTTGTTGAAGAAACACTATTATTTTGACTATTGCTGAGTCAAAGACACTGTCT
Source organism: Chiloscyllium plagiosum (assembly GCF_004010195.1). Classification (NCBI taxonomy): domain Eukaryota; kingdom Metazoa; phylum Chordata; class Chondrichthyes; order Orectolobiformes; family Hemiscylliidae; genus Chiloscyllium; species Chiloscyllium plagiosum. The sequence goes on from NC_057733.1 coordinate 1,340,505, forward strand.
GTGATCCTGCTGGGAGCTGCTCTGTGATCTTGGCATTGTTTCAACTGTTTGCTGTAGATAGTTGTGTTTTTTCACTGCCTGTTTTCTAGAAACTTGTTAATTAAAATATATTGGATAAGTACTAGGGGAGCACCTGCAGAAATTAATGGTCTTAATTAATCTGCCAGAATGTTCACTGTTATCTTTAAGTATTCCAATCACTACTCAGTTGCCAAGGGCCAAATTGTGAATGTCCCAACATCCCACACACTGCAGCGGTTCAAGAAGTCAGCTCTTCACTACCTTCGCAGGGCAATTATAGATGGGCAATAAATGCTGGCCCAGCCAGCTGTGCTCATATCTGAAGAAACAATGTTAACAGGTTCAGGAATCAGGTCAGAGCAGCAGGAGTGTATTGGCACCATTCTCTATACCAAACAGAGCAGCCAAAGAGCCTTTGAAACCATAGTCACAAAAAGCTGTGATATCAGAAATGTATTGCAAGCTCTCACAAATGATAGTGATACCAACCAGATAATCAGTTGTTAAATGTTGTTGACTGAGTGATAATGTTTGGCTAGGACTCTTGGGACAACTTGTTTAACTTTCTAAACACTGCCACGGGATCTTTTACAAAAGATCACAGAAAGCAAGTGGGGCCATGGACAGTGCAATATTCCATGAATGCTAAGAGCGCTTCCATTGGACCATGGCCAATAGCATTTTCAGCTATTCAGTTCATGCTCCTTGTCACTCCTCTGACGTATCCATGGGCCTATCCTCCACAGCTTACCTCCCATCTCTCTTGCCTGTTGCGTTCTTTTCCCCGGTTTTCTAACTTTTCCAGGAAAGCGGTGGAATAGGTAAATGTCTCTGGACCAACAATCCAGAGCACTGGGTTCATGCTCTGAGGACATAGCTTTGAATCCTGCCAGGACAGACGGTGAAATTTCAACCCAATAAAAGTCTGGAATTTAAAAAAAAACTAGTCTAATGGTGACCATTAAACCACTGTCAATTGTTGTAAATATCAGTTGATTCACTCATGTCCTTTCGGGAAGGAAAACTGTCATCCTTCCCTTATCTGGCCGACATGTGATTCTAGATCCTCAGCAATGTGGTTGACTCTTAACTGTGTTCTGATATAGAGCCATACGATACAGAATCAAGCCTTTCAGTCCACCATGTCTATGCCAACAAACAAACACCAAACTACATTGATCCCATTTATCTCTACTTGGTCCATAAGCATTGGTCCTGGCATTTTAAGTATTCATCCAGATGCTTGTGAAAGTACCTGCCTCCATCACCCTCTCAACAGCACGTTCCATATTTCTACCATCCCTGTGTAAAGAAAAATCCTTTTCACATCTTCTCTGTACTACTTGTTTCTTACCTTAAACTTATGCCCTCTGGACTTAGACACGTCTCACATTCTATCTGTCGAAGCCTCCCATAATTTAGTATTCCTCAATCAGATAGCCCCTCAGCCTCCTCTGCTCCAAGGAAAACAAACCCAGCATATCCATCTCTCCCCGTAAGTGAGACTTCTCATCCCAGACAATATCCTGGTGACTCTCCTCTGCAGCCTCTCCCCTGTAATCACATCACTTCAATAGTATGGTGACCAGAACAGTGTACACTATTCCAACTGTGGCCTATCAAGTGTTTTAAAAAGTTGTAACAAGAATTCCTCGCCCCTATTTTCTACGCCCTGACTAATGAAGGCAAGCATATGGCTCCAAAAACCACTCAGTTCAAGGACAATGGTGCCCATGAATTAACCAGTTCTGACGCTTGGTACCACAAAGGACAGAGGCCCTCCAATAGTTTACCTAATTGGCCTTGGCTGTGCCTGTCACAAAGTTATTCAACTGTGGAAGGAATCACTGCTACTCCTAAGTTAAGCCATGGACAGAATACATAGAGTATATTCACAACAATTTCTATGAGTAGTTCATTATAAGGTCTACAAGTAGCAGTCATCTAAAATCTGGTACTGTGCAATGGAGCGAGATTAAATATAAATGAGCCTCCAGGTGACAGTGATCTCAGCATGATATAATTTCATGTTCAATTTGACAAGGAGAAATGTGGATCCATCACTAATGTTTTAAACCTAAATAAAGGTAATTGCAACTATGAAGGCAGAGCAGGCTAAGGTGAAGTGGGAAACAGGAAAATAGGACTGTAGAAGTGAAGTGAGAGACTTTTTTTTAGATATATTTGATAATTGTTAACAAAGATTTATTGCAGTGGGCAAAAAGGGCTGTTTGAGAATGAAGCATCATCTTGACTGCATAATGTATAAAGACAGTGTCTTTTTATTTTCTGTATTTTTATCTGTGGACTAAAATGGGAAAATAATTGTTTTAAACCAAAGATTGCTGAATGAATATTGCATGTTTCAAAAGCAAGTAACTGAACACTCATTGTCAGTATTGTTTATACAGCAATAGTAGAAGAAGGTGCAGACAAGCTGGAGCTAAGGGTGTGTGCAAAGAGAGATTCAGTCAGAAAGAAGCAGCTCATTGGTCTGTGTACTAGTGACCAGTTATCAATGACAAAGGCCTTCTGCATGTCAATAATTATGTGATTGGTTCTCAGTTTGCTGAACAGCTTAAGTATTCGCTCATGATTGGGAGAAGCCTTCAGACCACCACCAGCTCAGAAACACACTCTGTACTCTGCAGTAAAAGCCCTGTCAGCCTGAAGAAAACCATTCCTTCAGCATTTATTGTAAGTTGTGACTTAATTAAGAACTCGGAAAACTTTTATAAGTCTGAATCAGTCACTCTGCACTTCCTGTAAACCAGTGAATAACTCTAAAGAAGGAAGATTGAGGAGCATTGTTCTGATCTGCACAAGGACAATCTCAGCTGATCCTGTGAACAAGCACCAGCACACTGCTTTCCCAGTTTTCCCCCTCCACCCATATGGTTTTTCCTGGATGTATGTGTTTAAGGGGAGTTTTTGAGGAATTAGAATTTTAATTAGCAAAGATATGCTGATTGGTTCATTATTGTTTCCATGTAGCTCAACTAATTTATGTCAGGAGCACAAACAAGAGATTCCGTGGCAGTGAGTATAAATTTAAGATGGTTTGTTGCTTTCTTGGTTCTAGCATTAAGGACGTCTCTAAACGCTTCATGCATATTGTTAAAGGTGGGATTGAGAAGCCAGAAATTATTGTACACATTGGTATGAGTGACATATTCAGGAAAAGAGTAAAGCAGTACAGAATGAATTTAAGAGGTTGAGTAGAAGATTAAAAAATAAAACTTTAAAAGAAGTAATTTCTGGTTTAGTCCTAATGCCAAACTCAAACAAGGGAAGGATCAAAAGGAGATAAATCAAAGGCTGAAGAACTGGTGTATTGTTTCGGGATTCAGGTTTTTGGACAATTGGAATGTCTTTTGGGTTAGAAAAGATCTGTTCAAAAAGATGGGTCTAATCTAAACTGGAAAGGGACCAATATCTTGGTAGGGAGATTTGCTTATTCTATTAAAGGAGACTTTTACACTGATAGAGAAGGCAAGCGCAGGAATTCTCAGTAGCAGTGTAAGTGGAAAGATTGATGGGGAAGGTTCTGAACATGAGGACAGTACATCAATTAGAAAAGAAAGACAAGAGAGAATCAGAGTATGTAGTAACTCTGAGGTGGATGATAAAGATGGATAAATCTCCAGAATCTGATCTAATGTATCCCAGAATGTTGTGGAAAGTAAGGAAGGAATTTACAAGACCCTTTGCATAAATATTTATATCATTTATAACTACAGGTGGGATGCCTGTTGACTGGAGGATAGCTAAATGTTTAAGAAGGGTTGTAAGTATGTAGTAACTCTGAACAACTAAATTGCATTTATTTCAATGCAATGGGTCTTACAGGTAAGGCTGATGAACTCAGGGCATGTTTAATAACATTGGATTGGGACATCATAACTATTACAGAAATTTGGCTGAGAGATAGACAAGACTGGCAGTTCAATGTTTCAGGCTTTAAATGCTATAGAAAGGATAGAGAAGGAGGCAAGAGAAGGTTGGCATTTTTGATTAAGGAATACGTTACTGCTGTAACTAGGGAAGATATTTCTGAAAAATCGTCCAGTGAAAATTTGCGTAGAACTTACAAATTAGAAAGGAAAGATCACTTTGATGGGATTATATTGTAGGGTGCCCAATAGTAAAAGAGACGTTGAGAAACAAATACAGAACATTGAACAGTATAGCACAGTACAGGCCCTTCTGCCCTCGATGTTGTGCTAACCTTTTATCTGACTCTAAGATCAAACTAACCTACATACCCCTCATTTTACTCTCATCCATGTGCCTATCCAAGAGTCGCTTAAATGTCCCTAATGTATCTGACTCTACTATCACTGCTGGCAGTGTACTCCATGCACCCATCACTCTTTGTGTAAAGAACCTACCTCTGACACCTTCCCCTAAACCTTCCTCCCATCATCTTAAAATTATGACCCCTTGTGATAGCCATTTCTGCCCTGGGGAAAATATCTCTGACTATTCATTCTACTTATGCCTTTCATCATCTTGTAACACCTCTATAAAGTTACCGCTCACCCTTCTTTGTAAAAAGCCTTAGCTCCCTCAACCATTTTTTTTATAAGACATGCTCTCCAGTCCAGGCAGCATCCTGGTAAATCTCCTCTGCACCCTCGATAAAGGTTCAACATTAAATATGTGGGAAGACTTCAGAAATATGTCAGCAAACTAAGCCTGTAATAAAGGGGGAATTTTAATTTTCCAAACATTGACTGGGCTTACCATCATGTTAATAGTTTGGATGGTGAAGAATTTGTCAAATGCGTTCAAGGAAAGTTTCTTTATCAATATGTGGATGCTCCTACTAGAGAAGGAGCAAAACTAAACTTTGTTTGGGCAATAAGACTAAAATAACAATGGAGGTCTCATGGTCATAATTCTATTAGTTTAAAAATGGTTACTGAAAAGGATTATCCTTCCATAAAAGTTAAAGATTTTAATTGGAGTAAGACAAATTTTAATGGTATGAGACAAGATCTTTCAAAAGCTGATTGGAGTAGACAGTTCACAGGTAAAAAGACATCTGAGAAGTGGGAGGCGTTCAAGAGTGTGATGATTAGAGTTCAGAGGCATTTTGTTCCTGTTAGAGTAAAGGGTAAGGCCGGTAAGAGTCGGGAACGATGGATAAATCAAGACATTGAGGTTCTCATCAAGAATAAAATAGAGTCTTATTTTAGATAGACAACTTGGCTCAATTGAATCGCTTAATCAATATAAACAGTTTACTGTACAGAAGAGGAAGTTTGGGGAATCTTAGAGAATATAAAGGTGGATAAATCTCCAGAACCTGATATAATCTATCCCAGAACATTGTGGAAAGTAAGGCAGGAAATTACAAGACCCCTTGCAGAAATATTTGCATCATCTATAGCTACGGGTGAGGAGCCTGATGATTAAAGGATAGCTAATTTTATACCTTTGTTTAAGAACGGTTGTAAGGAGAAACCGGGGAACTAAAAACCTGAGAGTCTGACTTTGGTTGTGGTAAATTGTTGGGGGCAGGGTGATTATAAAAGATAGGATTTATAGACATTTTGAGGGGCAAAAATTGATTAGGGTTAGTTAGCATGGTTTTGTATGAGGAAAATCATGTCTCACCAATTTGATTTGAGTTTTTTTGAGTAGGTTACCAAAATGGTTGATGATGGCAGAGCAGTACACGTTGTTTATTTGGAGTTTACTGAAACCATTGACAAGGTTCTGCATGGTAAACTAATTAATGAAGTTAAGTCACATAGGATTCAGGGTGAGCTTGCCAATTGGATACATAATAGGCTTACTGGCAGGAGCCAGAAAGTAAAGGTGGAGGGTTGCTTTTCGGAGTGGAGGCCTGTGACCAGCGGTGTTCCACAGGGATCGGTTCTATGTCATCTTTTGTTTGTTTATATAAACGATTTGGATGAGAATATAGAAGGTATTGCATTTGAATACAACAAACAAGGGTAGGCCTTATACAATTAATGGTAGGGCCTTGAGTAGCGTTTTCGAAGAGAGGTCCCTAGGGACGCAGGTACGTAATTCAGGCCTTCCTGATGAAGGGTTTATGCTCATAACGCGATTCTCTTGCTCTTCGGATGCTTCCTGACCGGCTGTGCTTTTCCAGCACCACACTCTTTGACTCTGATCTCCAGCATCTGAGTCCTCACTTTCTCCCAGTTACATATAGATAGGATGGTTAAAAAGGCGTTTGGCCACTTGCCTTCATTGTTCAGTCCTTTGAGTCTAGGAGTTGAGACATTATGTTGAGGCTGTACAGAAATTGGTGAGGTCTCTCCTGGAACTGTCTCCAGTTCTGGTTGCCCATTATAGAAAGGAGAGAGTTCAGAAGAGATTTACTAAGATGTTGCCGGATATGGAAGGTTTCAATTATAGAGAAAGGCTGAATAGGCTGGGACTTTTTTCACTGGAGCGTAGGAGGATAGAGCTTGTAAGAAGGCCTATGGTGTATTAGCGTACATTAGCAGAGGGATTGAATTCAAGAGTCGTGAAGTGATGTTACAGTACAGGACTTTGGTTAGGCCACATTTGGAGTACTGTTTGCAGTTCTGGTCGCCTCACTTTAGGAAAGATGTGGAAGCTTTGGAGAGGGTGCAGAGAAGATTTAAGAGAGTGGTGGGGCATGGAATGCGCTGCCTGTGGGAGTGGTTGAGTCAGAATCTTTGGTGACCTTTAAGCGGCAATTGGATAGGTACATGGATGGGTGCTTAAGCTAGGACAAATGTTCGGCACAACATCGTGGGCCGAAGGGCCTGTTCTGTGCTGTATTGTTCTATGAGGTTGAGAAGTGATCAGATAGAAGTTTATAAAATAATGAGAGGTATAGATAGAGTTTGTGGTTCTTGAAATTCTCCATTTCAGGGAAAAGACAAGACTAGGGGGCACTTTTTTCAGGTGAGGAGAGAGAGATTTGGAAATGAGAGGCAAACATTTTACACGCATGGAATCAACTTCCTGAGAAAGTGGTGGATGCAGATACAATGACATTTGAAAAACATTTGGATTTATACAGGTTTAAAGGGATACAGGCCAGGAACATGCAGGTGGGAGTAGTTTAGTTTGGGATTCTGTTCAGCGTGGACTGATTGGACCAAAGGGTCTGTTTCTAAGCTGCATGATTCTATCACTACTTCACTTGTAATAAATAGTAATTTTCATTACACACAAACCTAGTGTGTAATTTCTGTCAATCTGAGACCAGGTAAATTGGGGAATTGGGCATATTTCTCTCATGACAATTCTGGAAACACTGATCTCAGTGTGGTACTGCAGTGAATCGTGACAAAAGATAGCATGAAATTCAAAGAACCACAGTATAAATCAGCAAAACTTAGTGGAATGTCAAAAGATTGGTCAGAGTTTAAGAAACAGCGAAGAAGAACTAAAAAGATAATAGAGACAAAAAAAGGGAATAGGAGAGAAAGCTAGCTACTTATGTGAAAACAGCCAGTAAGAATTTTTCCAAACATTTGAAATAGAAAGCTAGTATTGATTCTCTAGATTCTGAATCTGGGGAACTGATAATGAAAAACAAATCAGCTTTGAACACCTATCCTGCCTTCATGGTAAAAGAATAGAAAAATTCCCAAAGGTAATTGAAAATCAAGAGGTAAACAGGAGGGAGGCACTTAAAACAGTCACCATCAGCAGGAAAAAGGTGCTGGAAAAATACTGAACCTTGAAGGGTTGGTAATGTAGAGAGAAATGGATAATGAAAGATATTGAGGCTCTGGGAAAGAATAAGATGGAGACATATGTTAGGTATAGGCAACTTGGATCAAGTGGATCTCTTGAGCTGTTTAAGGGGTGTAAGAACATTGTTAAGAGGGACATCAGGAGGGTAAAAAGGGGATATGAGATAGCCTTGGCAGATAAGATTAAGGATAATTCAAAGAAATTCTACAAGCACAGTAGGAACAAAAGAGCAACAAGGGAGAGAAGAGGGCCACTTAAAGACCACAATGTGGAACCAGAGGAGATGGGAGGAATACTAAACAAATATTCCACATCAGTTTTCACTGTGGAGAATCACAGAATCCCTGCAGCATGGAAGCAGACTATTCGGCCCAAGACTCGCCGAAGGTCATCCCAACCAGACCCACTCCAACCCACCCCCTACCCTATTCCTGTAACCCTGTATTTTCCTTGGCTAATTCATCTAGCCTGCACATCCCTAGATATTATGGCCAATCCACCTAATTTGCACATCTTTGAGATGGAGGAGAAAACTAGAGTATCCAGAGGAAATCCTACATGGTACAGGGAGAATGTGGGGGGAAACTCCACACAGACAGTGGCTGGGGGGTGGAATAAAATCCAGGTCCATGGTGCTGTGAGGTAGTAATGCTAACCATTGAGCCACCATACTGAAGAATGGAGGCTAGGGAACACAGGGAAATAAACATGGATATCTGAAAACAGTTCACATTACAGAAGAGATGGTGAAGGTCTTAAAAAAAAACATAGTGGATAAATCTCCTGGACCAAATCAAGTGTATCCCAGAACATTGTGGAGTACCTAGCAGAGATGTATGTATCCTCTACAGCCATGGGTAAGGTGCCAGAGGACTAACAAGGTGTCTAACGTTGTGTTTTTAAGAAAGGTTGTAAGGAGAAGCCAGGGAACTATGGACCCACTAGTAAGACTGATATCAGTGGTGGGTAAGTTGTTGGAGGGGATTCTGAAAGATAGGATTTACAGGCATTTGGAGAGACAAGGACTGGCTGAGGAGAGTCACCATGGACTTTTGCAGAGGAAATTGTGTCTGACACACTGGGTTTTTTTGAGGACGCATCCAAAAAGATCAACGAGGGAAGAGTGGTGGACGTTGTTAACGTGGATTTTAGTAAAGCCTTGACAAGGTTCCACATGGTAGACTGGTTAATAAAGTTAGATCATATGGGATTCAGGAAGAGCTTGCCAATTGGATAAAAATTTAGCTTGATGATGGGAAACAGGGTGGTGGTGAAGGGTTGTTTCTTTTTGGACTGGAGGTCTGTGACCAGCGGTGCTCTATAGGAGTCAGTGCTGGGTCCACCATTATTTGTTACTTATATAAACAATTTGGATGAGAATTTATGAACCATGGTTGGTAGGTTTGTGGATGACACCAAGACTGGTGGTATAGTCAATAGTGAAGAAGGTTATCTAAGGTTACAAAAGGATCCTGATCAATTGGGCCAATGGGCTGAGAAGTGGCAGACAGAGTTTAGTTTAAATAAATGCAAAGTATTGCATTTTGATAAGAGAAAGGGCAGGACTAAGAGAATTAATGGTATGGCCTTGGAGAGTGTTGTTGAACAGAGAGACCTAGGAGGTTGAGGTAGTTCTTTAAAAATTGCATCTCAGGTAGATAGGATTTAAACACACGTCTTCATTGCTCAGACCACAGTATAGCAGTTGGGATTTCGTGCTGCAGTTGTACATGACATTGGTGAAGCCACTTTTGGGGTGTATAGTTCTGGTCACCTAGCTACAGAAATGATATTATTAAATTGGAGAGTGTTCAGAAAACATTTACAAGGATGTTGTTGGGACTGGAGGGTTTCAATTATAAGAGGAGCCTGGATATGCCTGGGTTGTTTTTTTAAACTGAAGTTTAGGAGATTGATAAAGTCATGGGGGGCCGAGATAAAGGTGAATAGCTAAAGGCCTTTTCCCTCGAGTTGGGGTGTTCAAAACTAGGGAGCATTTTTTTTTTAAAAAAGGTGAGAGGAGAAAGATTTAAGAGGGACTCAAGGGGCAAACTCTTCACACACAGTTGTTTGTTTTTGTGGAATGAACTGCCAGAGGAAATGGTAGATGCAGATATGGTTACAACATTTAAAAAAACATTTGGTAAACCACATGAATAGGAAATGTTTAGAGGGATATGGACCAAATGCAGGTCAGTGAGAAACTTGGTTGGTATGGACAAATTGGACTGAAGGATCTATTTCCGTGCTGTATGATTAAGTTCCCAACACTGATAGCCCCAAGCCTGAGAGTTTGACAAGAAGTGGCATCATCTTCCAAAATTCCTTAGGTTCTAAAAGGGCCTCAGCAGATTGTTAAGTAGCAAATACAACTCCTTTATTCGAGAAAGGAGTGAAGCAGAAAGTTTTTGGCCACCTAGTCTAACATTTGTTATTGGGTAGGTGCTAGAATGCAGTAGGAAGGTTATAGCAGAATTTCCCAACGTCTTTGTGAAGGCAAAATCATGTTCAACTAATCAGAGAGATGTTCACGTCAGGGCAAACAAAGCAAGGAAAACATGTTGAATGGTCAGACCATGGAAAGTGCTGTGGATCAAACAGACCTTGGTATACAAATACATCAGTCCCTTAACAGGTGGATGAAGTGGTTAGGAAAGCCTATGGTATTCTTTACTGGAAATGTGTTGCTGGAAAAGCGCAGCAGGTCAGGCAGCATCCAGGGAACAGGAGAATCGACGTTTCGGGCATAAGCCCTTCTTCAGGAATTCTTTACCTTTACTAGCTGAGTATTCAATAGCAAGGAAGTTATGCTTTACAAAATATTGGTTCGGTTACAGGGAGAGTATCATGTGCAGTTCTGGAATGCACATTATAGATGAGGTGTGATAGCACTAGAAAGGGTGCAGAGGACATTTAACTGGACGTTGCCAAGGCTCGAGTGAGACTGGGGTTATTTTTCCCCAGAGCAAAGGAGACTTGAGTGGGACATGATTGAGAGGTAAAAAATTATGATGGGCGTAGACAGGAAGGGATTGATGACCGGGGGCACAGATTTAAAGATAGGTTTAGAGGAGATGTGAGGGAAAAGCATTTTCACTCAGAGGGTGTTGGGAATCTGGAACTCTCTGCCAATAAGGCTGGTAGAGGCAAAAACCCTCATTAACTTTAAAGTATTTAGATGTGCACTTGCAATGCCAAGTCATACAAAGATATAATCCAAGGGCTCAGAAATAGGATTAGCTGGTTGAGTGGTGCAGATGTAATAGGATAAAGAGGCCTTTCTGTGATGTTGATCTGATTATTACAAATTTTGGAGCAGGTTTGAAGGCTTACTCAAGTATAACAGATGAAGTCTTTAAGCTCACAGGTTCACACTATCCTGGTCAACATTTATCCCTCAAATCAGAGGAACTCTTCAGTCATTTTGTATTGGAATCACTTCTATACACAAAGTGGTCATGTAAATAAGACTTAGCTTTGAAAATTGCTGTAAAAATTCCACTTGATTATATTCAGAGAATATGGACAGTCAATTTCAAGAAACAAACATGGACAATTTGAATGGTCAGAAATATTTATTGCAAAAATGGATAAACCATAGAGAAGAGGCAACTCCTTAAATGCATTACAGTTTTAGAATGATTCAAAGTTTAAATGTTTTAACATTTAAGTCAATCCTCTTTCCTTTTCACTTTGCTCCTATCATCAAGTGACTTACTTTGTTTTTTTAATATAAAGCCAACCTGTTCAGACAGGTTATGACATGCATTCAGACTAGGTAGGACTCCTGGCCCAGAGGTAGAGACACTAACATTGGGCTTTTCTGGCACATTCTCGTGAATTACTGACAACCTCTTGTACGTTATATGCATTACCAGTTACATTCATACGCAGGTGGGATGCATTACAAGGCTATTTGACCACAGAGAGCATCACGACTGTACTTGATCCCATTCATGGCTATCATTCACTTCTGGAGCAAGAAGTGGTCAGGAGTGACCAAGTTCCCCATCCCCACTGCTGAGAAAGGAGTAAAGCCTCTATTGCCTGCTCTGCTGACTCCATATCAACTAAGCATCAGAACTAGCACCTGGGGCATGTGATCCAAGGGAGTGATTTGGGCATCCTTCCCAATCATTGAATGTGGAAACTCCACAGCTGTGTAAAACTAAGAAAATAAATAGTTGACAGGAGTTGGCAATCTGATCATCTGTGCAAAATTCTCAAACTCCACATGTTTATGTCCATATACATTTATACTTTTGCATTTTTACATAAAAATGAAGCCAAATGGATACACAGGTTACCAAATACATGCATTGCTTTAGAAAAATAAATATTAAATTAATTTTTGAATAGGGCTGTAATTGCAACCTAGTTCCCATTCCATTGCTGGCTGTGTTCAGGAGTTAAATGAGAACAGTAGCGACTTTATTCTCTCCATTTAAAGTAACAGATAAATGCTGTTGAATTCTCCTGGTGTTTTATACTTCATAAACAGCTATCAACAGGTTGTTCAGTCAGCTGCACTCATACCTCCGTGACACAGATCCAATAAGTGCAACGATTCTCTGTGCAACTGGATGGAGTGGAAGGGATTCTAAAGGAACATCATTGTTCCCAATGAATTTCAAGAATCCACAATAAAAATATAAACCACTGCTAAGTTGGGGCAGTCAGACAAAAGCAGGTCAGTTTGGTTCTCATTGTGAGGGAGTTGTGTGTCTGAAGTGTCGCTGATATTCCAAATGCTCTTTATGGTTTCTAAAGATATTGCAGAAGAGTTCGTACCAGAAGAAGGTGAATCCAGTGGAGACGGCTGCTTTCAGCATACTAGGGGACAGGCCCTTGAACAATCCTCTCAGGCCCTCAGTTCGAGCCACTTGATAGGCACAGTCTAGGAAACCATTGTAGGTCCGTACCTGGAACCCAGAAACCACAAAGAGATTAATGTCTGCACCTTCATCCTCACCCTCAAATCACCAAACCGGCCATCCATCCTAGCACTGCCCTCTGCCCTATTCCCCAGCTGACTAATTACAAGCTTTTTCCCAGTTGTGTCTCACTATCTGAAAAGTTTAATTTCCAGACGCTGTTCATTAGATAGACCAACCTCCATGCATGCATTTAGACAGCAAATTGTTGCAGGCAGTATGATTGAGGGAAACTCCACAACTGAACTTGCTTTCATTTGTTACCCACACAGCTCCACTTTCCAGCAAATGGCATCACACAGCAAGATTTCTGCTTTCTCTTTTTAATCACCCAAAATGCCCAGGTCCGGGGAGGGGAGGGAATCCTGATGTATGGCATAAGCAGCATTAGCAATATTGATACAGGTAGATTTAAACCTGGCCTCCTGTTCTGTGTGTCATGGAGCATGTTTCCTTCTAATCATTTATTGATGTGCCCCCAATAATATTGATAGAGTGGAATTTTGCCACTATGAACACCAGCCATATTGGCCGCCTGATTGTCATTCCATATTTTCAGACACGTGTGTAAATCAATTAAGATTAGATCTTCCAAAGCTTTCCAGAGGTAAGACTCCCTGACATAATCAGAAGTCATGACACCAGGTTATAGTCCAATGGGTTTATTTATAATCACAAGCTTTCAGAGTGTTGTCCCTTCGTCAGGTGAAGTGAAGGGACAGCATTTTGAAAGCTTGAGATTTCAAATAAACCCACTGGACTATAACCTGGTGACATGTGACTTTGACCTTGCCCATCCTAGTCCAACACTGGCACCTCCACATCCTAACAGAACAGCATGGGGGAACAGGGCAGAGGTAGTGAAAGAGCTGAAAAATGTGTTGCTGGAAAAGCGCAGCAGGTCAGGCAGCATTCAAGGAGCAGGAGAATCGATGTTTCGGGCATAAGCCCTTCTTCAGAAAGCCTGAAGAAGGGCTTATGCCCGAAACGTCGATAAGATTCCTGAAGAAGGGCTTATGCCCGAAACGTCGATTCTCCTGCTCCTTGGATGCTGCCTGACCTGCTGCGCTTTTCCAGCAACACATTTTTCAGCTCTGATCTCCAGCATCTGCAGTCCTCACTTTCTCCTAGAGGTAGTGAAAGAGGAAGACATTATATATGTGATCCTGTTCATCACACCATCTTCATCCCCTGTGACTCCACTGGCTCCAGGTGAGTGGGTCCTATCTGGTTCTGTTGTTATCTTTCCAGCAGGAAATGTCCTGAAAATGACATCACGTCTTTCTGCCGCTAGAGGGATTGGTTATTCCCCCCCAATCTCAAATACTGCACTTCAGCAACGTACTCCAAACAGCAGGTCAGATTTCAATGCATGTTGATGACACATCTCTCTATTCTCCTGTTCGCATTGCTTCATCATGCCAAATACTGGATAAACAAAACAATTCCCTCCTTTAAAAGGTGAGAGGGGAAAGATTCAAAAGGGATCTAAGGGAGCAGCTTTTTCACACAGGGTGGTGCGTGTGTGGAATGAGCTACCAGAGGAAGTGGTGGAGGCTGGTACAATTGTAGCATTTAATAGGGTATATGAATTGGATGGGTTTACAAGGAAATGGGTCAAATGCTGGCAAATGGGACTAGATTAGGTTGGGATATCTGGTCAGCACAGAAGAGTTGGACCGAAGGGTCTGTTTCTGTGCTGTACATCTCTTTGACTCTATACCATTGAAGTCTTTGACCACTTCTTCAAACTCTATCCCCAAGCCACTTCACACTGACTACTGTCTGACACTGTTTTCAGTCTTATGTCCGATCTAATTAAGTTTTCCAATGGACGAAGGAGTGGCAGATGGAGTTTAATTTAGATAAATTCAAAGTGCTGTGTTTTGGAAAAGCAAATCAGGGCAGGACTTATACATTTAATGTTAAGATCATGAGGAGTGTTGCTAAACAAAGAGACATCTGAGTACAAGTTCATAGTTCCTTGAAAGCAGAATCACAGGTAGACAGAACAGCGAAGGTGGCATTTGGTACGCTTGCCTTTATTGGTTAGTGCATGGAATATAGGAGTTAGGAGGTCGTGTTGCAGCTGTACCGGACATTGGTTAGGCCACTTTTTGGAATACTGCGTGCAATTCTGGCCTCCCTGCCTACAGGAAGGATGTTGCGAAGGCCTCATTTCTGATGTATGTACGGAATAAGTGCTGGAAGAAGTGGAATCTGGTACAATTACAACATTTAAAGAAAAACATCTGAAAGGGTGTAAGAATAGGAAGGGTTTAAAAGGGAAATGGGTCTAGATTTATTGAGGCTATGTGGTCTGCATGGACAAATTGGACCAAAGAGTCTGTTTCTGTGCTATACATCTCTCTATGACTCTACATCCCTAAACCTCCCCACAATACCCACGTCCTGGTTTAACTACTTTTGAGATCTTACCTATGGTTTTATTACCACAAGAATTCATTGTACTCATAACTGACCTCCCATTTTCCACTCCCTGAAAACTTCAACGCATTCAAAACTCTCATAAGGAAAGGGTTAAGAGACTGGCTTACAGCTGTGCTCATTCTGCGAAAATGGGCTGGTGGTGATCGGAGCTGAATGGATTAGAACCATTTGAATTGAAAGAGAGAGGTTAATCACAGCAAACTGATTAAAAGCTAATCGTGCTATCACAGCAAGTCTAGGAAAAGTTCTCATTCTTCAGCCAATGCAAGTCAAGTTGGCAATTTGCTGACTAACCCATCATACATCTAACTAACCAATCAGTATCCAAAAGAGCATTGAGTAGATTGTATCCTGTAAACTAGTGGAAAAGATGCACTCAGGAACAAGATACACATCAATGGGAAGAGTCCTGTTGAAACATGCAGGATCTCAATTAAAGTTTGACCTTAAAATGACAGCGTCATCTCAGATTGATCACCTGAGGGAAAACTGTATAATTAAAACTATTTTGTTTAGAATACTCAATCTTTGAGAGATTGTATGAATTGTAATTTTTGTTCTCAAAATTTAACATTTCCTAATTCTTAAAGTTCTAGTCACACATCTCACCAGTGCTCTCTAAACTGCACTGGTTCCCTGTCACGCATTTCCTCAATTTTAAAATACTCCCTTGTCTTGAAATCCCTCCACAACCTTCAGCTTTCAACTTTCCTCCATATGGCTTGTTGTGTAAACCTCACTCTCTGCGGTCCATGATTAGCAGCTCTGCATTCCGCTTGGAACAGAAAACTGCAAAATTCTCTCCCCAAGCCTTGCCATCTCTTTCTATTCAACTCTCCTTTAAAACTGCTTCTGACTAGTACCTGGGCATCTATTCTAGTGCATTGGGTGCCCTTGTATTAAACTTTGTTCAATGACTTTCCAACAAGTTTTAATGCATTAAAGGCACTATATAAATGTAACTTGTTATTTGAGCCAGCAACAAAATTATGAATTGGGAAGAGACAGAGGAATGAGAGCTTTCAGGCAGATCTATTCAGGTTGAATAGGTTGGGGCTATTTTCCCTGCAGTTTCGAAGGCTGAGGGTGAGCAGTTTATAAAATCATGCGGGGCATGGATAGGGTAAATAGATGGTCTTTTGCCCGGGGAAGAGAGTCTAAACCTAGAAGGTCTAGGTTTAAAGGTGAGTGCGCAAAGATTTAAAAAGGTACCTAAGGGAGAGCTTTTTCACGTAGAGGGTAGTACGTGTGCGGAATGAACTGCCAGAGGAAGTTGTGGAGGCTGGTACAATTATACCATTTAAAAGGCATCTGGATGGATGTATAAATAGGGACGGGTTTAAAGGGATATGGGCCAAATGCTGGCAAATGGGACTAGATTATTTTAAGTTAAAAATTACACAATAGCAGGTTATAGTCCAACAGGTTTATTTGGAAACACTAGACTCCTTTGGCTATAAATTCTGTGAGCATGATCTTAACCTCCACAACTACCTGATGAAGGAGCTGCACTCTGAAAGCCAGTGCTTCCAAATAAACCTGTTGGACTATAATCTGGTGTTGTGTGATTTTTAACTTTGTCCACACCAGTCCAACACCAGCACCTGCAAGTCAAAATTATTTAAGGATATCTGATCAGCTTGGACAAGTTGGACCGAAGGGTCTGTTTCCATTCTGTATAACTATGACCTCAGATGATAGGGAACAGTGATATTTGAACAGGGATCTCACATTACAAGACTAAGCTGTCTTTTGCTGCTGTATTCTGATTTCTTCAGGACACATTTTAATGGTTTCCAGCCATTATTCAATCAATCATTCAGGTGAAGCGGGAAAATGCAAACCCTTCTGTTGACCTACAGTTTGAACTTGAAACAACTGAATTGTTTGTTTGACCACTTCAGAGACAGAGACAAGTGAAATTGGCAGAAAGATTGGAGTCAAACAGTTCAGGCTGGAGAAGGATAACAGATTTCCTTCCCTAAAGGGGACCCCTAAATCCTTACAGTTTTTGAATTAACCTGATAGCTTCGTGGACACTTTTACCAAAATAAAATCAGATTTTTTTCCCCCTAAAACCAAAATTAAAATCTCAATCTGCCATGGCACAATTTGAATATTGTTGGTATTATTACTGCAGTAACAGAAACGCTGCAACTGACAAACTATTGAGTGATCAATAGAATTGAGACAATAACAATTTCACAGATAGCGTTTGTCATATGCTCAATGGCAACAACGTGTGTATAACAATTACACACTACAGTTAGTTACAAGGATACCCCCTAACTACTTTGGACATGAGTGGATATACAACACCATAGCAAATCACGGAGATTGGGCCAATGTGACAGTGACTGCCCTGTGTTATGGTGGCTACTGATTCAAAAACAACTCCTGTGTACGATGAGTCAAAAACCCACAAGACCAGGGACAGACTCTTCCACAATTAAAATGGAAAGAACTGGTGTTTAACTATTCAGCTCATTAGATCCAGGAACCTGTAATCAAAAAAGATTTTCACACAGCACATAATACAGCCAAAGCAGCAAGTGTGCGAAGTCCTCACCTGTCCAAAGGCCATGCGTGCCTGCTCAAATCCTTCCACCTGCAGTCTCTTCTTGAGAAGGTCAAAGGGGTATGTGAGTGTCTTACTAATGACCCCTGCACAGCTGCCACACATTAGATTCTCTACATTAACTGGCAAAAAAGAGACGGTTAAGAACATGTGGCACAATGAAGCACTCTCCTTCAGTCTGAAAGCTTAGCATAAAATCCAGGCTGACATTCCCACTGCAGTACGAGTGCTATATCCAAGACGTGATGGTAACTGCTATTGCATTTGGATGCAAAGTGTTGAGGCATAGATGATCATGGTGGGCAGTGAAATTTGAATTCAATAAAAACCTGGCATCAAAAAACTAATGATGAGAAATTTA
The DNA here is from genome assembly GCF_004010195.1 of Chiloscyllium plagiosum. NCBI lineage: Eukaryota > Metazoa > Chordata > Chondrichthyes > Orectolobiformes > Hemiscylliidae > Chiloscyllium > Chiloscyllium plagiosum. The sequence continues at coordinate 1,358,566 of NC_057733.1, forward strand.
GATTTTAAGAATCTCTAGTGTGGAAACAGGCTCTTCGCCCCAACAAGTCCACTCCGACCCTCCGAAGAGTAACCCACCCAGACCCATGGCTCCTACCCTATGTTTACCCATGACTAATGCACCTAACCTACACATCCCTGAACATTACGGGCAAAATAGCACGGCCAATTCACCTTAACCTGCACATCTTTGAATTGTGGGAGGAAACCGGAGCTCCCAGAGGAAACCCACACAGGGAGAATGCGCAAACTCCACACAGTTGCCCAAGGCTGGAATCGAACTCAGGTCCCTGGCACGGTGAGGCAGCAGTGCTAACCACTGAGCCACCATGCTAGCTTAGGATTGTTTTCACTCTTGAGAATGAAGGGAGAGGATATCAGAGATATAAACTTCTAACAGGACTAGACAGGATAGATGAAAAAGCACGAGGTAAAAACAATGACTGCAGATGCTGGAAACCAGATTCTGGATCAGTGGTGCTGGAAGAGCACAGCAGTTCAGGCAGCATCCAAGGAGCTTCGAAATCGACATTTCGGGCAAAAGCCTTTCATCAGGAACACACAGCAAGTCAGGCAGCATTGAGCGTTTTCGAGCATAGGCTCTTCATCAGGATTCAGGATAGACCATTTAGGATGGTGATGAGGAGATATTTCTTCACCTGTGGAATTCATTACCATACAAAGAAGTTGATGCCAAAATGCTGAAGATATTCAAGAGACAGCTTGAATAACACTTGGGCCACATCTCTTATAATCTTTTCCAACACTTTACCAACAACTGAAGTAAGGCTCACTGGTCTATAGTTACCAGGTTGTCTCTACTCCCCTTTTTGAACAAGGGGGCAACATTTGCTACCCTTCAATGTTCTGGCACAATTCCTGTAGACAGTGATAACATAAGGCCAAGAACTCTGCACTCTCTTCTCTGGCTTCCCAGAGAATCCTGGGATAAATTCCATCTGGCCAAGGAGACTTAGCTATTTTCACACTTTCCAAAATTGCTAATACCACCTCCTCATGAACCTCAATCCCGTCTAGTCTAGTCACCTGTATCTCAGTATTCTCCTTGACAACATTGTCTTCTACTAGCCTGAATACTGACAAAAAAAAATTCATTTAGCGCTTCCCCCCATCTCCTTGGACTCCACGCACAACCTCCCAGTACTATCCTTGATTGGCCCTAATCTTTCTCCAGTCATTCTTTTCTTCCTGATATACCTATAGAAAGCTTTTGGGTTTTCCTTGATTCCTTCCACAACTTCTCATGTCCCCTCCTGCCTCTTCTTAGCTCTCTCTATAGTTCTTTCCTGGCTAATTGGTAACTCTCAAATGCCTTAACGGAGCCTTCACATCTCATCCTAACATTAACCTTCTTCTTCCGCTTGACAAAAGATTCAACTTCTTTAGTAAACCACAACTCCCTCAATTGACTACTTCCTCCCTGCTTGACAGGTACATACTTAGCAAGGACACACAGTTGCTGTTCCTTGAATAAGCTCCACATTTCAATTGTGCCCATCCCCTGCAGTTTCCTTCCCCATCCTACTCATCCTTAATCACGTCATAGTTGCCTTTCCCTCAGCAAAGACTCTTGCCCTGCCTTGTATACTTTTCTCTTTCTATTGCCAAAGTAAAGATAACCGAATTGTGGTCATTATCACCAGTGCTCACCTACCTCCAAATCTAAAACCTGGCCAGGTTCATTACCCAGTACCAAATCCAATGTGGCCTCACCCCTTGTTTACTTGTCTACATACTGTGTCAAGAAACCACTCTGGACAAAAACTGACTTATCTAAAGTACTCGAACTATAGTATTTCCAGTCAATATTTGGAAAGTTAAAGGCTCCATAACGACTACCCTGTTACTCTTGCTCCTATCCAGAATACATGTGATCTGTATGGATTTCAGTAAGACATTGGACAAGGTTTCTCACGGAAGACTGGCTAGCAAGGTTAGATCTCACTGAATGCAGGGAGAACTAGCCATTTGGATACAGAATTGGCTCGAAGGTAGAAGACAGAGGTTTGCGATGGAGGTCTGCTTTTCAGACTGGAGGCCTGTGACCAGTGACGTGGCACAAGGATTGCCGCTGGGTCAAATACTTTTTGGCATTTGCATAAATGATTTGGATCTGAACATAGGAGATATACTTCGTAAGCTTGCAATGACACCAAAATTGGAGGTGTAGTGGACAGCGAAGAAGATTACCTCTGAATACAATGGGATCTTGATCAGATGGGCAAATTGGCTGAGGAGTGGGAAATGAAATTTAATTTAGATAAATGCAAGGTGCTGCATTTGGAAAAGGAAATCAGAGCAGGACTTAATGGTATGGTCGTGGGGAGTGTTGCTGAACAAAGAAACCTTGGAATGCAGGTTCATAGTTCCTTGAAAGTATAGTTCTAGGTAGACAGGGTCGTGAAGAAGGCGTTAGGTATGCTTTCTTCTATTGGTCAGAGTACTGAGTACAGGAGTTGGGAGGTCATGTTGCAGCTGTACAGGACATTGGTTAGGCCACTTTTGGAATATTGCGTGCATTCTGCTCTCCCTCCTATCGGAAAGATGTTGTGAAACTTGAAAGGGTTCAGAAAATATTTGCAAGCATGTTGCCAGGGTTGGAGGATTTGAGCTATAGGGAGAGGTTGAATACGCTGGGGCTGTTTTCTCTGGAGTGTCAGAGGCTGAGGGGTGACCTTATAGAAGTTTACAAAATCATGAGGGGCATGGATAGGGTAAATAGACAAAGTCTTTTCCCTGGGGTGGGGTGGGGGGAGTCCAGAACTAAAGGGCATTCTTCTCTGAACACAATGTCCTTTAGGGAAAGATATCTGCCACCCTTGCTTTGTCAGGCCTACATATGTTGTTGTGGCTCTGGAATCAATGTGGTTGACTCTTAACTACCTTCTGGACAATTAAGGATGGGGAATAAATGCTGGCCTGGTCAATGATGTGCACACCCTGTTAATGAATAAACTAAAATCTGGTCATTTATCTGATTACCATTTGGGAGTGGTTACTGTCTGCAAATTGACTGTCATGTACAACAGCACAACCAGAACAACAATGACATTTGTAAATTACAAAGCAAAGACTGTGAAAAGGTACATTGTAATGCTTTGTTGCCATCTTTCAAAACTAAAAAAAAACACCAATCAATACGCCATAAACATTAATATGGCAATCTGGGCAAAACTGCTGGATTAGGCTTCCCTGCAATTTCTCAGATTTAGGAGTTCTGACATAGTCTACTTATCCTCAAGTGGAGCTTTATTTTGAACAGGAGCAATGTGCCCTCCTGTCGGTAGATATGATGCTATTACCTTTAAAAGAGGCAAGTGCCAGGCGCTGGTTTCAGCACAAACAACCACAATGAGAGAGTGACCTCTACACACTGCAATTGCTGTGTCAGCAACTGAGAAACCAGCATGCTTTTTACACAAATCTCGGTTTTGATTGACTGTTAAATATCTTGAGCCTCTAGTGCCCTCACAGAGTGTCCAGGCCTGCCAAAATTTCAAAAACAAAATAGGGAGATGGAGATATATGTATCTCATTATGCATGTACGTTTCAATTGAGGTTACCCAAATTAATCCTATTCTCCTGCCCTTTCACCAAATCCTTTTAAAAAGTATATTCTAGTCTCTCCCTCAAATCATCCCTTACAGTAAGGTTTTTCCATGTAACAAGATCTTGTATCTTAACAATAAAAAGCTTTGTATTAAATCATTCATGGGATGTGGCTATTTTACCCATCTCCAATTATCTCTCAGACTGTAATGAGCCACCATCATGATTCCATTGTAGTCTGTGGTTTATTATGCCCTAGTGCTGTTAGTTTTTAATGTTTAATTACCCACTTGTTCATCTAATGGTGATTCTCAATCTGTATCTTTTTGTTAAAGAACCTTCAACTAGTGGAAACAAGCTTACATTGTTCACCAGTTTGTCTTACCAGTGAAGCCCACATCCCAAAAAAATTAACAAAAAAAAGTATGGTCAGGTGTGGGCAGGCAGTTGTATAGATGGACCAAAACGATCTTGCTGGATGGTAGACAGGTGTTCTGAATTTACATCAGGATCAAACAGGACATTTGGTCTAACAAAGCAAGATGGAATAGCCAGTCGGAACATCAAACAGAAAAAAAAAGAACAAGCAGGAGCCGAACTCAACAATGTCACATTGTAGAAACCTTGCATGCAATTGTCACAGGATGTCAGACAAGCAGTCAGTGTCTGTAGATTTAATGTTCCAAATAGTAGTACATAGGCAAGAAGAGGAGGGTAGACAGATAATAGGATCACAGCGCATTCTAAAGGTAATGCAAACTGGCTAAGGAGAAGCTAGGTGGCACAGTGGTTAGCACTGCTGCCTCACAGCGCCAGAGACCCGGGTTCAATTCCCATCTCAGGCGACTGACTGTGTGGAGTTTGCACGTTCTCCCCGTGTCTGCGTGGGTTTCCTCCGGGTGCTCCGGTTTCCTCCCACAGTCCAAAGATGTGCAGGGTCAGGTGAATTGGCCATACTAAATTGCCCGTAGTGTTAGGTAAGGGGTAAATGTAGGGGTATGGGTGGGTTTCGCTTCGGCGGCTTGGTGTGGACTTGTTGGGCCAAAGGGCCTGTTTCCACACTGTAATCTAATCTAATCTATTGCATGAAAAAAGTGTTGGGCTGGATTAGAAACCAGGGCAATACTCCTAGGAGTATGTAAGGGATCGTAAAAGACAAATGGTCGACCAGATGAACAGAGCAGAGATGGACAGCATGATTCGATATCGAAGCAGTAACTGCCTTGAATAATCTGCATGCTGTAAGTGAGGAAAGAAAGAACGTGAACAAGAAAAGCATAGGGGAGATGAGCTCAATGGTGCTCAAGAACAATGTGGTCAACTGCATCAAGGAGGAATTGGGCAGTGTGGACGGAGGTACTGCATGCTGATGACAGGCAGCTGCTCGATCAAAAACAAAACATAATGCTGCTTCCAGTTTCATCCGTGACACTAGGCCAGCCGAGAGTGAAGAAAAAGTGTGGCTTTGTCCATAATAAAGGCAAAATACTGCAGATGCTGGAGATCTGAAATGAAAGCAGAATTTGGTGGAGAAACTCAGCAGATCTGGCAGCATCTGTGGAGACAGAAACAGAATTAATGTTGAGTTCAACATGACTTCTTCAGAACGGAGTGTCCATGGCAGCTCTGCAAAGTGTCAGCATGTCAGAAACTAACTAATTTTCTTCTTTGCTTACTCCTCCTCTCAACAAATGAAGGCTAATGCCTCACTACCAAATCACATTTCTACCTCCACAGAAATACTGCTCTCCTGTTTGGTTAGTGCAGTAGCCAATATCTTCACACTTCCTGCCACTGGTCACTCACCCATCCAGGCTTCACGCGATGGCACAGCCCACTCAGAGATATGCTGAAAAATGTTGTAAAAGGCAAACTGGAACCCAGCATAGGGGAAGACAGCTACAAGAGTGGGTGTGAGTCCTCGATAGAATGACAGGGGTCCTTCCTTTCTGTACATGGTGACTATTGCATGCCACAGACTTCTATAAATCTGCAAAATAGATATTAATCACACCATAGTCAAGAGTCAATCAGCATTCTAAAAGCAGCATACATGTTATTTTAAACGCAAGAGAAAGATTCAATCCATCACATCAATCCCTCATGCATAAACCTCCTCTTCTTGCCGTGCGGGCGGCACGGTGGCACAGTGGTTAGCACTGCTGCCTCACAGCGCCAGAGACCCGGGTTCAATTCCCGCCTCAGGCGACTGACTGTGTGGAGTTTGCACATTCTCCCCGTGTCTGCGTGGGTTTCCTCCGGGTGCTCCGGTTTCCTCCCACAGTCCAAAGATGTGCAGGTTAGGTGAATTGGCCATGCTAAATTGCCCGTAGTGTTAGGTAAGGGGCAAATGTAGGGGTATGGGTGGGTTGCGCTTCGGCAGGGCGGTGTGGACTTGTTGGGCCGAAGGGCCTGTTTCCACACTGTAAGTAATCTCATCTAATCTAATAAACCTAGCTATCATTGAGCTGCTTCAAAACCTAGGCAGGAGTGAAACAATTCTGTTCACTCATGTACCTTACTTTCCCCCCCATACATGTACCATATTACAGAGGAACACAAGACTACAAACAGAATAGAAAACATAAATCTAGATAATTACTTCAAATAACTAACTCAAACGTTTGTCCCTGATGTGTGCTAGAAATCAAACCTTTCTATTCTATGGGCCATTTCAAATGTATAAATAACCAAATTACTATGAGCCTTATTTAGGTCAAAATACTTCAATCACGTACCAATGAATTCTTTTAAAAAATAAAAACTTGTCCTTTAACAAGTGGTAACACTATCATCTTTTGACCCAAACACATTCGTTCACTCAAATAAGACAGTGCTGCAGAAATGATATGGGTGGAAAACATGGGCAAAACTAACAAATTCAGTTGATCTCAGTGCTTTTGAGTTGTGGTGATGGTAACAAGTTGTTGAAAGAACATTCTCAATTCAGTCATTTGTCAGTTGGAGCTTGGTCTTTGTTCAAGTTAGATTCTCTTTTCCTATGCGGTGAGTGAGAAATAGAAACGTTTGGAGGCGTGTATTCAATAGTCTTTTCTCAGGTCTGTGATACACTACAACTTGAACAATCCAAAGGCTGCTGTTTGGCAGCTTTCAACCCACAGGCAGCTGGTGCAAGCTCATCCCACCAAAGTGTCAAATCCAGCTGCTCCATAAGCCCTTGGATCTTGCAAAACCAATATATGACCAATACATTCTAACTTTGTGAATTGAATTGTGAATTGAAGAACAACAACAACACTTTTCAACACAGCGCCCAAACCTTCAATATTTTCTGTTTATATTCCAAACAAAAAAAAGTCTTTAGAAAAGTAAACTACAAGTGCGAGTGGATATCAAAACTGGAGGGTGATCAGGGTATTAGATAATTCTCTCAACAACCCAATGTCATTGGGACTCAATCTCTGCATATGAGGACCACTACCTCCTACATAAACATTGTCACCTGAACCCTAATTCAAAGAATCCAAATAAATTCTTATTATACAAGGATACCTTTAAAATTAGTGGGGTATAAATATTTAAAAACACCCCAGCCTCCTCTTTCTAACACTCACTTTATTACCTCATCTAAATAAGACGACAATGTAGTAGGGCTTTCAAATATGATACACTCTGGATCCAGATCTCATTGATGTCCCCACTCAAATTGTCTCAGTTGAGTGTGATTAGAAACAGACACAGATTTTCTCCACTTTAAGCAAAAAAGCCTATGTAATCTAATAACTTGAGCCCCCAGGCCTGAGACAGTAGGGCAAATAATGATGTTTTCTTAAAAAAAAAGGGGGTGGCATAGAGCTCAGTGGTTAGTATTGCTGCCTCAGAGCTCCAGGGACCTGGGTTTGATTCCTGCCTCGGGCAACTGTCTGTGTGGAGGTTGCACATTCTCCGTGTCTGCGTGGGTTTCCTCCGGGTGCTCCGGTTTCATCTCAGTCCAAAGATGTGCAGGTCAGGTGAACTGGCCATGCTCAATTGCCCATAGTGTTAGATGCATTAGTGAGGGGTAAATACAGGGTTGGGGAATGGGTCTGGGTGGGTTACTGTTCAGAGGGTCAGTGTGGACTTGTTGGGCCAAAGGGCATGTTCCCATACTGTAGTGAATCTAATCTAATCTAATCTATGAAGGCAGTCTGTAACACCCTGGCCCTGACATTAAAAATTCTAGTCAGCCTGATAACCAGCTGTCTGCCTATCCTGAAAAAGTGTTAATATGATAAAGATTGGGAACAAGGAAGGAACAACTGAAAGAGAGAAAAAAAAACTAGCGATTGGGATTGATGGATAGCATTACAATAAGAAATAGTAAGACGTTATCTGTAGTTAGAGTAATAGGGAAAGCAATAAGGTCTAAATTGTTTAATGTGCACTGTATGTGAATGTGTCATATTTTAAAGTTGGTTGGTGAGCTGCAGTTGGAAATTACCAGGGAGAACCACAATGCTGACGTGATAAAGGATTCCTGGCTCCAAGTGCAGGATGGGGTATTAAATATTTCAGGGGTTTTAAAAAAGCAGTGGTAAGTAGGGCTGGCAGCATTGCTTAAGGAAAGTAATACAACGAAAAGACAGTTTCTCTAGAGGGGTCAAGGGCACAATCTATTTGTTTGGGGCGCAGATACCATAGTGGTACAACTATGCGAAATTAGAGAATGTTACGGAACCTTTACAACGGGTGGTTGGATTAATTATCCTAAAGACTAGATTAGTAATTGTTTATAGGGAAGATTCTCTGAAATTTGATGAGGTGCTCAGGATATTTGAAGAGTCACTGCAGGATCTGAATCTGGTGAACGAGTTGGACCAAGTGGATAAAAAAAAAAAATCAATCAGTCAGGGAACAGTGATCATAGCATCAAAAATTTTGGTTGGCTACGGAAAAAGACAAAGAGTAAAATGAACTAATTCAGGAAGGATCATTTTTCAGTGGATTGAGACCAAATCTGGCCCTGGTAAAGAGATATCAAAGTGGCAAATGAAACTAGATCACAATAACGGGCAATCTTTAAATGTGGAGACAGCTGAGATACAAAGTAAATGGCTAAAAGAGGGAACCCAAGCCTCCTAGCTGATGAAAGAGAGATAAACAAACGAGAAGACAGGGTGCATGTGACAGAATGAGAAACAATAGTGGATGCTGGAAATTCAAAGTAAAAACAGAAAATACTAGAAATACTCAGCAGCTTTGGCAGCACCTATGGAAAGAGAAAGAGTTAACAATCAGATCAATGAATGTTTATCAGTACTAAGAAAAATTAAAGGTGTAATAGGTTTTGAACAAAAAGAGTGGAGGGCCACAAACAAAGGAAGGTCTGAGATACAGTAGAAGACAGAATGAATATCTGAAGAGATAGTATTCCCATTAGTCCTGAAGAAAAGGAGCAAAGAGTCAAAAGGTATTCCTGGAACAAATGCACTGGTATCTGGAAACAAAACAGAAAAGACAAAATATGGAGTCGTCTGCCTTCAACCTTATTCCAGTAAGGTTCAACATAAGCTTGAGGAGCAGCAGCTCATCTTTCAGTGAGACACTTTACAGCCATCAAGACTTCCAGAATTCAACAATTTCAGATTGTAAACTCTGATGTTTTCTTTTGCAGTTTCAGGTTGTTTTGGCTCTTTATCTGTTCATATTCATAGACAGCCTTTGATTCTTAAATCAGAATCTGGAATGGTGCCACCTAACTATGTTGTGGAAGTAGATTTAACCATAACTTTCAAAATGGAATTGGATAATTTTTGAAGAGTAAAAAAAAATGGCAGAGGCATGAGGAAAACATGGGGAAGTGGGACTAAATAAATTGGTCACAGACAGCTTGGTCACGAGGTTGTCATTCCATGATCTAACCATTCTACGATTCAAGATGATAGACACCACTCTTCCATCACTATACCTTTACCCGCATCATTCTCTACCATTCTAATACCCTCACATTGCCTTTACCACTCACCTGTCCCCTTAAATGCCTAGTTTCTCACCTTTGGCTCTCCCTGTGCCACAAATCTGGTGCGGAGAGTGTCAAGTGGCTGCACAGTGACTGTGGCCGAACATGCTGCCAAGCCCCCACAAACAAAGTGTGCGATGGGAATCCTCGAGTCATAAAGCATGGCATTGTGAACCAACTTGGTTAGAAATTCGAAACTCACAAACTGCAAGATGAAGGAAAAAAACGTGCTGGAGTAAATCTAGCAACAAGAAGATAATCAAAACGGAAAGAACTTGCAATCAAATGAAATGTCTTACAACCAATTTCATATTTTTGAACTAAATGTTTGACTGGAAATGCAGGGAAGAAAAGCTAATTTGCACACAGCCAGTCCTAATAAAAACAGCCATATAAATCATAACCAGATAAACTGTTATAGTGGATTGAAGAAAAGATATTGGCTAGGACATTAGAGAGGAGAAAGTGAGGTCGGGCCTGTGCCCGAAACGTCGAATCTCCTGTTCCCTGGATGCTGCCTGACCTGCTGTGCTGTTCCAGCAATAAAGTTTCAACTAGGACATTAGAGAGACCAATTCATCTTCAAATTGTGCTGTAGGTCTTTCAAGTCCACCAGATAGGCTCTTTGTTTAATATTACTTCTGAAAAGCATTGCCATGTCTCAGTGTTGCACTGTTTGGATATTAGCATCAGAATCTCAAGTGAGGTTGATACTGTCATCTGCTAACTCAAAGATGAGAGTCCTACCAAAGAACCACTCGATTTAAAATAAATCCTAGAAGCATTCTTTTTAAGGATCTAATGCTCTAAAGCTACCATGGTGGAATGTGCACTCCCAGCCACTGCAGGACTAATCCACAAACACTTCACTTCCACAGCCCCACTCTGTTCTCCTGTATTCTACCATCACCTTTCAGCTCAGAAAGCAGAAACATTCACAGACAAAAATTTGAAAGTAATACATTAAAAGGTGCTCGGAAAACAATTTTGAGAGAGACAGAATCTTGCATCACACCTGGACAGCTCCGTAGGAGATAGAGAGAAGCTGGGCTGGGATGTGACCTTTCCAGAATGACTGAAGACCCTCCTCTCTGAATATTGTGTTAGTTGCCTGGAGAATGCCATGATATTTGGCTCCTGGCTCAAACAGTGACAACTTCTCGATCTGAAGCTGAGGAAACAAAAATCAGAGGAGTAGACATGAGCACAGCTCTGAAATTAACATGCTCGGTTATGTAGATTTGGATGATACATGCATTTCATAGCACAATTCATCTTTCAATTCTAAATTGCTATTTCCCCAACACAAAAGGTGCAGAGCTGAAAATGTGTTGCTGGAAAAGCGCAGCAGGTCAGGCAGCATCCAAGGAGCAGGAGAATCGACGTTTCGGGCATGAGCCCTTCTTCAGGAATGCCCTTCAGTCGATTCTCCTGCTCCTTTATATGCTGCCTGACCTGCTGCGCTTTTCCAGCAACACATTTTCAGCTCTGATCTCCAGCATCTGCAGTCCTCAATTTCTCACAAAAGGTGCAGAGGCAGGGGAGTGGCATAGATCACTTGAGCCCAATTTCCAAAACTCCAGACATGAGCACTATCATTGCAATCCATGTTGAATTTAGCATCTGTGCAAGAATGGTAGACTCAGTGGGTAAATGCCAACTGGACCAATTATAATATACTGCAGAGATCACACCATAAAGCCCCAATCACACATGTCTAACAGAGGTCAGACATACACTCATTATACTACTAAATGATACAGGATGAACAAGTAGTATTAGTGCCTATAATATGGTCTACAGGTAGTTCTCCTATAACACCGTAGTCTCATTCCATAAACTTCGCTTATCAATGAAGGTAAATTTAGCACAGTACATTTTTAAAAAATTGTTAATGCAGGAACAGAGGATCATCATGATGCATAGGTAGACTGTTAAGTGAGCTATATCACATTCTCTCCTTATGCTCAAAACACTATAATATCAAGCTTCTCTTCCAGTGTTATAGCCTTTCTTTTGCATTCACCACCTGCAATTTTATCACCAGGACACTTCGTGCTAACATTCTTGTCACTATGCCCCTCTATTTTTTCCAAGAAGAGGGTAATGCAGAAGTCATGTATATTTCACAGCAAACTGCTCAATGTATCTCTCTCAGAAAACTGCTCTCTATACAGTACACCTCAGAAAACTGCTCTGGCAGCAGCTGATTCGGCACATGCACAGAACAGCGCGGAGAGTTTGGCAAAAGCGCAGAACAAAACAATCACCACTGGAATTCCCTATTGTTAAGAGTTACGCGTTTTGAAACTCCTGGTCGTGAATTCCTCAGCAATGGTATGAGCAAATTGCGCTGCCAAAACACGTGTTATTCAAGAACTACTCATACAACAAATCCCACGCAGAACCAGTATTGTACAATGAAAGTCAAATTACCGATAATCAGTATACATGCACATATCTCATACCTAAAGTAGTTCTGCACTTCTGAATTTTCTGTCTGTGAATACATTGCCCAATGTAAAGATCCCGTACATATTTTAAAAAATACATTAGATACGGCACGGTGGCACAGTGGTTAGCACTGCTGCCTCACAGCGCCAGAGACCCGGGTTCAATTCCCGCCTCAGGCGACTGACTGTGTGGAGTTTGCACGTTCTCCCCGTGTCTGCGTGGGTTTCCTCCGGGTGCTCCGATTTCCTCCCACAGTCCAAAGATGTGCAGGTCAGGTGAATTGGCCATGCTAAATTGCCCGTAGTGTTAGGTAAGGGGTAAATGTAGGGGTATGGGTGGGTTGCGCTTCGGCGGGTCAGTGTGGACTTGTTGGGCCGAATGGCCTGTTTCCACACTGTAATCTAATCTAATCTAATACATATCCATTTACTTACACACACAACTTATAATGACTATAGTAGCAACTAAACATTAACCAAACTTAGTTATTCAGTATAAGTTAAATATGGAATGCCTATTGATTTTCTACACATGTTCGGTTAACAACGTACTCCTGTCTGGTATATGCATTTCATAGCAAAATGCAGTCAATTCTATATTGATATTTCCACTACATCTCTAACTGGGACCAACTACATTTACCCATTATACCAGATATTCATCCATTTCCCCTGTATATTTAAACAGCACTGAGTATATGCACCCAGCTCACTGTACAGTTAACCGCTATTACTGAATATTTCCCTATGATCCCTATGTGGGTGGCATGGTGGCAGGCCAGGTGAATTGGCCATGCTAAATTGCCCGTAGTGTGGGTGGGTTGCGCTTCGGCGGGTCGGTGTGGACTTGTTGAGCCGAAGGGCCTGTTTCCACACTGTAATGTAATCTAATCTAAATCTAATCTAATCACTATTCATTGCTCAGCATTGAAATGACTCTGTATTCAGGCATGATGGTTGGTATCTTTATGTTCCACAGATGTCTACCCCTCACTCCTCTATAATCACTCAATCAACATGTCTTTCAATTCCATTTCTCCTTTGTGCTCATCTAATTTCCCCTTAAATGTGTTTCTCCCTTCCTTCCTAAGGTAATTCTAACCGTGATAGGCCTAATGGAAACATAGCAAATTGGAGTGGGGTAGGCTATTTAGCCCATCCAGTTTTCTGTGCAATTCAATGAGATTATGATCAGTCTCAATCTTCAATTTCACTTTCCTGCCTTTTCCAATAACCCTTGATTCCCATACTGGTTAAAAACCTGTCAATCTCAGCCTTTATAAACAACCTAGTCTCTACTGCTGTGGCATAGCATTCCACAGATTCACCATTCAAAAGACATTCCTCCTCATTTCTGCCTTAATATATGGTCCCTTATTTAAGATGATGCCCTACAAGGGCAAACAACTTCTCCACATCTACCCGGTCAATCCCCCTAAGAATTTTGTATTGGTTTTTTTTAGCTTTTTAAAAAAAAAATTGGATTGCCTCTCATCCTTCTACATTCCAATGAATCAAGCCGAATCTACTCAACATCTCTTCATTAGACAGTCCCTCCTTATCCAGAATCAACTTTGTAAACTTTCTCTGGACTGCCTCCAATGTCATTATGTCTTTCTAAAATAAGGGAGCCTAGGCTGTTTACAGTATTCCAGGTGTGGTGTAACAAGTGCGGGAAAGTTTTAGCAAAAACCACCTTATTTTTATACTGTTTTCTTTGAAAGGAGGGCAAACAGTTCATTTGTCTTCCTGCTGAACTCTGATAGTAGATTTTAGTGATTCATACAAGAGACTCCTAAATCCCTATGCTCTCTGTAGTCTTCCTACATTTAAATAATATCCAGTTCCTCTATTCTGCCCGGTGAAATGCATAACCTTACATTTTTCCCCACATTACACTCCATTTGCCAAGTTTTTGCACACTCTCAAACTATCTTTCTGTATTCATTGTACCATCCTCATTACTTGCCTTCCCACTTTTTTTCCCCAGGTGATCCTTAAACTTGGCTACAGTACATTCACCGTCCCAACATTGGATACATGTTGCCATCCTGAAAATGCCTCCTTATCCTAACTCTTTGTCCTCTATTACAGTCAGTTCTGCTATAATGCATAAGTTCTGTTCTCATGTCATCCCGTGTTATAAGAAAATCACATAATAGCGGTGCCCCATTTAAACTAATGGGACTAAAATCACATGATAATCAATACCCGCTTTAAAAGTTTGCACTTTAGGAGTGTCCCCAATTCATCATTATAACAGAGTGACCTGTAGCTAGAAAATCCCATGCTGATATACTACTCCTGACACCAGGGGCTGTTATCTCATTAAGTAGCCCAAGGTGTGATATGTTATCAAGTACCTTTGGATTTCCAAAAGGTATTACATCTACTGGTTCCTCTTTAAAGGTAGATAAAGAATTCTAATAAAATTGTCTCTTTCATTAAGCCATGCTGCCTCTGCTTGCTTATATTACATATTTTAAATGCTCTGAGCAAACATTTTCCCAATGACATGTTAAAATAACTGGCCTATGGTTACCAATTTTAATCCCTTTCCATTTCTGAATGAGAGAGTAATATTCAGCCTTCACCCCTCTTCTTTCTCAATAGAGGAAAATTTTTCCAACCTAGTCAGACTTCTTTCTGATCGCTTCTTTCTGATCATATTCTTGTGAATTTTTTTTGCATCCTCTCCTTATGATGCTATACTGTGAACATTTCTGCTTATAGACCAAGTCTGGTCTAATCAAGGTAGTTTACAACTCTGTTTCCCAGTTCGTCCTTTCTGAAAACGAACCGAAGTGCTTTGCCTGCTTTTCTTTTAGAAACTGGCCTCATTAGCATGCCTTGTTGAAACTTTATTGCTGGAACAGCACAGCAGGTCAGGCAGCATCCAGGGAACAGGAGATTCGACGTTTCGGGCACAGGCCCTTCCAGGCCCTTCTTCAGGAATGGCTTATGCCCGAAACGTCGAATCTCCTGTTCCCTGGATGCTGCCTGACCTGCTGTGCTGTTCCAGCAATAAAGTTTCAACTTTGATCTCCAGCATCTGCAGACCTCACTTTCTCCTCATTAGCATGCCTCACTTGTTTTAGTACTTTAGTGACTTGCAAATGATTAAGCACCAGATCTTTTGCTCCTCTACCCTATTTGAATATTCTTACTATTGATGTTGCCTTATTCTTATTAAATGTATCATTTAACACTTACCAACAATGAATTTCAACATTTCAAAACATTCAAAAGGACCTTACAGAAACATTGCAAAACTAAGCGTGCCATTGAGCCATAAAGAAATATTAACTTGAATGGCCAAAAGATTGATAGAACACAGAACAGTACAGCACAAACTGACCCTTCATCCCTCAATGTTGTACCAACCTTTTATCCTACTCTAAAATCAAACTAACCTATATAAGCTTTATTTTACTACCTTTCATATGCCTATCCAAGGGTCACTTAAATATCCCTAGTATATCTGACTCTACTACCACTGCTGACATTGCATTCCAAGCACCCACCACTCTGTGTAAAGAGCCTACCTCTAACATCTCCCCTAAATCTTCCTCCAATCACCTTAAAAATTATGCCCCTTCATGATAGCCATTTCTGCCCTGGGGGAAAAAAAAAGTCTCTGGTTATCCACTATCTATGCCTCTCATCACCTTGTACACCTCTAACAAGTCACCTCTCATCCTTCTTCGCTCCAATGAGAAAAGCCCTAGCTCCCACAACCTTTCTTCATTAGACATGTCCTCCAGTCCAGGCAGCATCCTGGTAAATCTCCTCTGCACCCTCTCTAAAGCTTCCACATCCTTCCTATAATGAGGCCACCAGAACTAGACACAATATTCCAAATGTAGTCTAACCAAGGCTTTACAGAACTGCAGCATAACCTCACAGCTCTTAAACTAAATCCCCCTGCTAATGAAAGCCAATACACCATATGCCTTAACAACCCTATCAACTTGGGTGGCAACTTTGAGGGATCTATGGACAAGAATTGATCATTAAGAAGTGTCTTAAAAAGGAGGGTGGGAGTGTGGCCAAACAGGCCACTCAAAATGATAAAATTATAATGAAGTTGATAAAGTGGACAGGGACTAAAGCATGCTGGGAAATGAACCAGCCTTAACTAAAGCGATTGCATCAATCAACATGCTGCAGAATCCAGCCAGGCTGCAGCTGCCCACAGACTGTTTGCAAACAAGCGGGTAGCTGCAGACCCTACAATACACACCTGAATTTGGGTTTGAATGGGACAATGAATGTCGTCCTCAGGATAATCGGAAACATCAAGGTGCATACCAGAAATGGAGGCACCTCACACCCTTATGTGCAACCAGCACCTCCAGTAATGAACATTTAAGGACCATGCTGCCATCAGCATACTTGGTTGGTCCTATCGATCAGAGTGATTGAACCTGATCAATCCATTGGAAGATAGTCAAGACCCTCCCAAAAGGACGCAAAGACTTTGGAGTATAAGAACCGCGGCAACACCTCAGGAGTAACTCAAGCAGTAACTGGAGAACAATAACTTGAGAATAACCACCAAAAGAAAAGGCACCTCTGAAACCACTTCACCACTTGGAATCTGGCTAAGTTCTAGCATGGTGGCACATGATCAAAGTCAAGTTAAAACATTTATAGTGTTTATCATTAGTTCATACTGTACTTGTTATTCTAATATTAATTGTGTCAAATAAAGGAATATTATTGTTTTACTATTAGTAAGAGTCGACCCACAATACTTTTGCTAGATATAAAAGAGTTCAAACACCCTGTGCAGCAGGCACAATCGGAGATTTAGGGAGGAAATTCTAATTCTTGGGGCTCAGGATGCCGAATGCATTGCCACAAATGGTGCAGCGATTAAAATCAGAGATACTCAACACACCACAATTCGAGGGGCACAGAAGGTTTGGGAGCTTGAGAAGTTTATAGAGACAGGGAGATGCACAGTCCCAGTAGGATTTGAGGACAAGAAAAAGAATTTTAACATCAAGACTTCACTGGATTGGGAGATCAATAAACAGAGGTGATAAGTGAATGGGACTTACTGGGGAGTTAGGAACAAGTATAGTTTGGATGACATCAAGATTGTGGAAGGGAGAATCTGAGAGCAACCAGGAATGTGTTGGAACTGTGGAGTCTCAGCGTAATCCAAGAAGAACAGGAGAGTTGGCAGCTGATGAACTGAAACAGGGGCAAAGTCATAATGTGCTAATAAGCATGGCTTAATAAGGTCGAAGACATACAAGAGAATCTAACTTGACACCAAGACTGCAATAGAACTGGCTTATTCTCAGGCTATTGCCAGGGAGAGGACAGATTAGCTGCTAGACAACAGAATATGGAGCGAAGACCACATTTTCCAATAGTTAGAGGGAGAAAATTTCAATTTTTTTACAGGCAAACTCAGGTTCTGGAGAAGGGGCATCCGATTCTCTCCACACTCGCTGCCAGACCCGCTGAGCTTTTCCGGCAGTTTCTACTTTTGTCAAATCTCACCCAGTTGCACAGCAGGAAAATAGTGTGATAGTGTGGGTTCAGTCTATAAAAGGCTGCAGAGAGGTCGAAAATCTGAGCAAGGAACAAGAGTAAGCCACTCAGGCCTTTGATCCTGTTACACTGCTCAATATAATCATGACTGACCTGATTTTAACCTCAAATCCCCTTAATAAGCAAAAATCTAACTGTCTTAAAATTACTTAAATATTATGTAAATAGCCTTTGGAATTCAAAAGATATTTCCTCATCTTTGTCTTTAATGGGCAACCTTTTAATCTATGACACCTGGATATTGATTCTCCCATAACTTGAAACATCTTTTTACTATCTATCTGGCCAAGTGTGTGCAGAATCTTCTACGTTTCAATTAAGTCACCTCAATCTCTTCTAAACTCCAGACCATACAAGTCTAGTCTGTCTAACTTTTTCTCTAAAGCAATCCACTCATTTCAGGTGTTAGTCTAGTAAATTTTCTGAATACTTCCAACCCATTTATCCTCGTCCTTCTCAGCATATCATTGTTTCTGAAGGGTCTTGAAATATTAACTCTGTTTCTCTCTCCATGGATGCTGCCAGATCTGAATTCCAACAGCAATTTCTATTTTTGTTAGAGTCACATTAGATATCATATTACTTTTTAAATGTATAGCAAGGGCAGAAATTTGACTGGAGAGATTTAAACACAGAGTTCTGGGAGACTTGGGAGGTGACAGTATGTTCAAAGAGTTGAGACAGGAAAGGCAGTTTGCAAGGACAGCTGAGTCACGAGCTATGTTTTTCATAAAACAAAATGGTACGCTGAATATAAAAATATATTGCACTCACTAACTATACAACCATCCAGTTTTTTCAATGTCTTCTTGATGCTTGCTGTCATCTTTCTTTCCTCTTAATTAAACTTTCCAATTGGGAATCACTCACAAAGTTTGAAACTGGAATTCAAATGCCAAAAGGTAAATTGTGAACCATGGTGCCCAGCACTTGTCCATGTATATTTTAGCAGCCCTTTGTATAATTATCTTGCATTCAGCCACCCACCTTACACACTTAACTAGTATTTACTGACACCCTCATGTATATTTACCCAGTACTCCCCTACCCACGTACTTACCAACTTCTATCCGTACATTGACCAAAAGGTGAGCTCCACACACACATTTTATATATATATCCCCCTCCCATTTGTACATCTACGGCATCTGACCCGATATTTAGACACTATTTATCCAGTACCCCTGCTACTTATCTGGAATTTTCCCACCCTGTGGATTTCTTCTCCACATATTTAGGTTTACCCCCATATTTACCTCGCCCCCCTGACAGACTGAGCCAGGATCTACCCCCGGTTACATGTTTCCTAACTCCTTCTTTACCTGGAACCGGATTTTGATGACATCCAGCGGGTTGATGAGTACACGGGTCAGGAATCCGGACAAGGAGCCTGCCACTGCCACCTCCACAGCAGACGGACTGTCTTCCCCTCGCTGAGCGAGGGGGTTATACCCGACCATGCCCGCCGCCCGGCCTCAGGGAAGGGGCTGACCGTGACACAAGGGCACGGGCCACTCCCGCTCAGACTCTCCCGGAACTGATGCCATTTAACTGACGGCTGCATCCACCAATCGGCGGGGCGATCATGTTGATTGACATCGCAGCCCACCACTGAGAGCCCAGCTCACTGACGGACGGCCAGTTAGTCTGCCAGGCGATCCCTGATCATTCGAGTGCAATACATTTAATAAGATTAAAACTACGAACATCAATTACACTTGCGAAGTATTACTACTGTTTCTTATCGTTTTCAAGTTCCAGTCGTTTTCCTTCAGATGTGGCCAACACAATTTGTGGTATTGGCCCACCAGCACGGTCCCGTTCCGCGTATTGCAGTCTGATCCTGCCGGAGCGGCTCGGTTTGCCAGCGCTGACTGTTTAATTTAAAGTATTTGAAGCTGTTTCTCACACATACGTCCGTGTGCATTGACTCATTCCCCATCCCCCTCCTAACTCCTCCTCCCTGCCTCGGTGGGTACTGCCTTACTCCTCCCAGCCTCAGAGGGCGCTCCTGCACCACTCTTCCCGGCTTCTGAGGGTGATGTTGCACTGACACCTCCCGCCCTCAGAATGGCGCTGCTACATCACCTCCTCCTCCTGGTCCCAGAAGGCGCTGCTGTACTGACTTCCTCCCGGCTGCCGCAGGCGTTCCTGCGCTGACTCTTCCGGACCACAGAGGGCGCTGTAAGAGTGACTGCTCCAGGCTGCAGAGGGCGCTGGTGAGCATACACTGGCCGAAAAGCCCCTGCGGTGGATTTGGGATAGTAGAGCCTGAGTAAGAGCAAGAATTGTTAGGGCGCAGGAGATAAGTTGATACATCACATCTGCACTGGCCATCGAAATGAAGAATGAATTTCGTGTAGCTTGCTCTCCATATCCCAAAAGTTGTGCATATTCTGCCTTTTTGGAAAATATCACACTCTGAGGCAGCCTATTCCAGATCCTAACCAGCTTCGTTGCCAGTGCTTCATTTGCCAATTATCCTGAATCTAGCTTTATCTCCTTGATTATGATCGGGATAGATTTTCTCCCATCTGTCCTGTGCAGATTGATTTTTTTTTAATTCCCGATGGTTGGGGCAAGTTATAAAAAAAATTATTGCACAAAAACAGCTCCATCAAGTCATCAAACATCTATCTATTCACTTTCCTATTTTCCAGCACTTGGTTCATAGCCTTGCAGACTGAGACATTCCAAAAGGTCATCTAAACACATCTTAAATGTCTTGGTTCCTGCCTCTGCACCTTTTCAGGCAGAATTCACATGACAGCAAGGTTATAATCCAACAGGTTTATTTGAAAGCACAAGCTTTTTAGTCAGCACCTCCATATCAGGACCCTTTCAGGCAGATTTTCCTGCAATCCCATCTAAACTTCTTCTTCCTTACATTAAAGCAGTGCCCTTGATTATAGAAGTTGAGATAATGATCAGCCATATTTAACTAATGGAGAGGACTCATGAAGGAATGTGGTCTACTGATATTCTGAGAAAAGGGAAAAGAGTAAAAGAGGCAGAGAAAGAGGACGCAGGGAAGGAGATACATGTGATACAGAGTAAAAGTGAAATGAGTGACTGAGATACAGAGAGTACTGTACAGGAAGAGATACAGAGAGAAATAGAAAAAACACGATTGTAGGAAAGTGGGTTGAAAGAAGAGTGTGATTCACAGGGAGACAGAGATATAGAGAGGGATGCAAACAATGAGAGAAAGAAAGGGATGTGGAGCAGGAAGATAATTACACCCAAGGAGAGAACAAGGGAGACAAATGAGAGACAGGCACACAAAGGGGTTGATTGAGACAAACAGAGGAGCAATTGAAAATAGAGACTGGCGTGGAGGGAGAGAAATGGAAATAACATTAGAGAGACGGAGTGAGGGGGAAGGGACTGAGAAAACAGATAAATGAAAGGGCACAAGGATTGGTGACCACAATTCTGTGACTTTCACCTTGGTTATGGAGAGAGATAGGTGGGTGCAACAGGGTAGGTTTTACAATTGGGGGAAGGGTAATTACGATGCTGTAAGACAGGATCTGAGGAGCATAAGTTGGGAGCATAGGCTGTC
>NC_057733.1:1381169-1401423 GCF_004010195.1 Chiloscyllium plagiosum
GTGGTAGAGTCAGAATCTTTGGTGACCTTTAAGCGGCAATTGGATAGGTACATGGATGGGTGCTTAAGCTAGGACAAATGTTCGGCACAACATCGTGGGCCGAAGGGCCTGTTCTGTGCTGTATTGTTCTATGTTCTAAGGATAAATACAGAGAGGGGGAGTGGGGGAGGACCGGAGAAGAGGGATGGACAAGAAAGACAGGTGTTTATCAGGCAATATGAATAGGGACAGTGAGTTGCATACATTAAATTCCAATCTAATGGAATCTTCCCCCAAATCCAAGAAAATTTGGAAAATTAAAGCCAGCACATCAACTATCTCAGTAGTTACTTGTTTTAAGATGCTATGGTGATATCCACCAAACTTGTCAGCCTGCTGCACCAACAATTTACTCAGTACAATTTCCTTGGGAATTATATTTGAATTCCTCTGTCCTTTCCATTTTCTGATTTACAACTACTTATGAAATCATCTTTAGTTAAGACTAATGTAAACTATATCTTCATCTGCCATCTTCTTATTTTCCATTTTTAATAGTCCAGTCTAATTTTCTATAAAACCAATGTTCACTTCATTAACTTATTTCTTCATTATAAAAACTCACTATCTATTTTCATATTTCTGGTTAGCTTTCTCTTGTATTCCAACTTTTCCCTTATTAATCTTTGAATCACTTATTTCAAATTCAAATATTAAATAGTCATTAGCATCACTTCAAGTTTCCTATTATTATTGACTTTTCTAGTATCATTTCTGTGTATTCTGAAAAATCCTTTTAAATATCTGTCACTGCAATTCTAGTGACCTATCTCTTAACCTTGCTTGCCAGTTTACTTCAGCTACCTGTTTTCATGTCATCATAATTGCCCTTATTCAGGCTTAAAATGTTCATCTTGGCTCTACCTTTCTGTTTCTCAAACAACGTAAGAGTCAATCTCATTATTTGTTGCTAGGGGCACCTTCACTATGCGGTCACCATCTCAATACGCCATATCCGCTCTCTAGTTGACTGCAGAAACTATCTTGAAAACATTCTATGAACTCACCACTTAGGCTACTTTTCCCCATTTGGCTTCTTCGATTCACATGTAGATTAAAATCCCTACATTATCTAACCACCTATTGTGTAAAAGCTCTCCCAACATGTCACATCTGGTTCTTTTTCTATTCACCTTAAACCAGTTCCTCTGCCATGTGAATGTTTATCCCAGGTTGGGATAAGGAAGGAAGTAGAAAACTCTTCAGAGAACTGCACCTAGCAGGGAGCGATCTGGTTGGAGCAGATATTGGGAAAGGAGGAGAGAGAGAAAGGCAGGAAGGAAAATTCAGACTATCAACTTGCATTTTGATTCAGCCATTTTGTGAGGTGTCAGAGAGCCGGGTTTATGGTAGGATCTGCAGATTTGGATCTCCTCAATGTTCAATGGCTATGTTATGACACGGTGGTGAACCCTTCTGCTAATTAAACAGAAAAACTCACCTTGCCTCGTAATCTGTTAAAGTAGGAATGGCAGAGAACTCCCCAACTTCCACTGTTTAAAGAAAAATATCAATTTTATTCTTTACTTCGAAAAGTGATCAAACACCACCCAACTCTAAGCCTCCTTTCTCTTAAATGTCTGTTATCTACCTCCAACTCTATAACAATACATTGATTCAATAAAAGCCCCTATTAAAATTGCATCAACTTAATTTTCAAAATCAAACAGCAGCTGTTAGCATCACTATCTGTCTTCTTTCAGTTGCAAATGTCCCTGGGTTGCCTTTGGTTTTTTGCTGCAAAGATGTTTCGTATGGAAAAGGTACCTTTGATTGAGAGTGTTTTGAATGGTAGTCTCTCTCTCTCTCTAGATGGCAGGTTGTCGCTCTGTGACTTACTGTACAATGTCCTGTACAACTGTGACATAACTTCCCAACTTCTATACTCAATGCCTTGCCAGTGGTGCCAAAAGCTGCCTCCACTGCCCTATCTACCTGTGACTCCACTTTCAGAGAACCGTGCACCTGAACTCCAAGGTCCCTCTGTTCCACTACACATCTTGATGCCCTACCATTCACCATGAAACTCCTACCTTGATTTGACTTTCCAAAATGCAAGACCTCACACTTACCTATATTAAACTCCATTTGCCATTTCTTGGCCCATGTCCCCAACTGATCAAGGTCCTGCTGCAATTTCTGATAACTTTCCACACTGACGATAACTTCCATTTTAGTGTCATCTCCAAACTTACTAATCATGGTCGAGGGTGTGGTGCTGGAAAAGCACAGCAGGTCAGACAGCATCAGAGGAGGAGAATCGACATTTCGGACATGAGCCTCATTCCTGATGAAGGGCTCATTCCTGAAACGTCAGTTCTCCTACTCCCCAGATGCTGCCTGACCTGCTGTGCTTTTCCAGCATCGCTCTCAACACTTACTAAGTATGTCTTGTACATTCTCATCCAAATCATTGATATAGGTAACAAACAGCAATGGGCCCAGCACAGACTCCTGAGGCACTCCACCAGTCACAGGCCTCCATTCTGACAGTACCCTTCCACTCTTACCCTCTGCTTCCTACCATTAAGCCAATTGTGTAACCAGTTTGCCAGCTGCCCCTGGATTCCATCCAATCTAACCTTCCAGAGCAGCCTACCACATGGAATGTTATCAAAGGCCTTATTGATATCCATGTAGACCATGTCTAACATGGATATCAATAAGCCCTTCTAATTCCTGAAGAAGGGCTTATGCCCGAAATGTCGATTCTCCTGATTCCCTGTGTGCTGCCTGACCTGCTGCGCTGTTCCAGCAACACATTTTCAGCTCGACTATGTCTAACACCCTGCCCTAGTCAACCTTCCTGGTCACTTCATCACAGAACTCTAACAAATGTGTGAGGCAGTATTCCAAATCAAACCCTGTATTTCCAAATGCATGTATATCTAATCTGTCAGAATGTTCTCAAGTAACTTATCTACCACAGATGCTAGGCTTACTGGTCTATAGTTCTCAAGTTATTCTTTGCTGTCCTTATTGAATAAGGGCACAACATTCACTACCATCCAGTCTTTTGGGACCGCTCACGTGGCTAACGATGATGCAAAAATATCAGCCAGTGTCCCTGCAATTTCTTGTCTAGCATCTTGCATATTCTTACATATATCTGGTCAGGACCAGGAGATTTTTCCAACTTCATACATTCTAATACATCCAACACCACCTCTACTGTGATATGGATTGTCCCAAGATATGACCATTAATTTCCCCAAGTTCTCAAAAATCTTCATGTCTTTCTCCACAGTAAACACAAGAGGAGAATTATTCATTGAGGGCCTGCAGTTCTACACATACATGTCCCACTTTGGTCCTTGAGGGGTTCTATTCTCTAGTTATTCCTTTTCCTTTAATATACATGAAGTACCTCTTTGGATTCACCCTAATCTTCTCAGCCAAGGCTATCTTGTGCTCCCCTTTTCACCCTCTTTTCCTCTTTCAGTAAACTCCTGTAAATCCTATATACGTCTATGGGTTCCCTTGATCCCAGCTGTCTATACCTGAGCCATACCTCCTTTTTTTCTGGCCAAAGCCTCAATATCTTGTCATCCAGGGTTCCCTATTCCTGCCAACCTTGCCTTCCACCCTCACAGAAACATATAGACATTGAACTTTAGCTTTCTGACTTTTAAAGGCCTCCCATTGCCAGAGATCCCTTTACCTGCAAACAAACTACTCCAATCAACCCCTACAAACTCCTGTCAATTCCATCAAACTTTGCTTTGCCCCAGGTTAGAACTTGAACCTGTGGACCAGTTTGGTCCCTCTCCATAACTATTTAAAAATTTATAAAATTATGGTTATTGGTCCCAAAATGATCCTCCACTGTCACCTCCATCACATGTCCTGCTCTATTTCCCAAGTCCAAGTAAGGTTTGCCCCTTCCCAAGTAGGACTCTCTATATACTGCTGGAGGAAAAATTACTGAATGCACTTAACAAATTCCACCCCATCTAAGCCCTTAATGCTCTGGCAGACCCAGTCTATGTTAGGAAAATTAAAATCCCCTACTATGACAACCCTATTGCTCTTGCAAGTCTCCCCAATATCCCTACATATGTGTTCCTGTAATTCCCATTGACTCTTTGGGGGCCTATAGTACAATCCCAATAATGTCACCATCCCCTTATTTTTAGCTCCACTCAAAGGCTCACTGGATGATCCCTCAGTTATTTCATGTCTGATTAAGGTGAGTATCACAGCAGTAATCAAAAATGCAACTCCCCCTCCCCTCTTTCCACTACCTCTGTCCCACCTACCCTGGTACATTAAGCTGTCAGTCCTATCCCTCCCTTAGCCATGTTTCTGTAATGGCTATAATAGTACAGTTCCACATATGTATCCACAGCCTTCATTCATTGGCCTTACTTGCCAGCCTTCTTGCAATGAAATAAATTCAATTTAATCCAACAGGCATTTCTTGCTCACTGTCATGTACCAGCCTGACCTGTCCCATCACTTTACTATTTCTGATTACTGCATCTACTTCCAGCTTTGCATTTGCCTCCCTGCTGTTGAGGATTCCAACCCCTCGCCAATGTTGAGGATTTCAACCCTCCCATGTAGCATTAGCAAACCTGGCCACCAAGATATTGATCCCCCTCCAGTACAAATGTAACCCATCCCTCTTGAACAGGTCACCTTTATCCCAGAAGAGATCCCAGTGATCCAAAAATCTGAATCCCTGCCCCTGCACCAATTCTTTAACCACATATTCATCTGCCAGATTCTCCTGTTCATACCCTCACGAGCATTGGAAGTAATCTGGAGATTATCACCAACAAGGTCTAGGTTTTCAACTTTTTTTCTCCTTGCTGTCTATAATCACGCCACAGGACCTCATCTCTATTTCTACCTATGTCATTTGTGCCAATGTGCACAATGACTTTTGGCTGCTTACCACCCCCCTTGAGAACATTCTGCAGCCGGTCTGGGACATCCTGGACCCTGGAAACTGAGAGATTAGATTAGATTAGATTACTTACAATGCGGAAACAAGCCCTTCAGCCCAACAAGTCCACACTGACCCATCGAAGCGCAACCCACCCATTTATCCCTTTTACCTAACACTACGGGCAATTTAGCATGGCCAATTCACCTGACCTGCACATCTTTGGACTGTGGGAGGAAACCAGAGCACCCGGAGGAAACCCACGCAGACACGGGGAGAATGTGCAAACTCCTGCCTGAGTCGGGAATTGAACTCGGGTCTCTGGCGCTGTGAGGCAGCAGTACTAACCACTGTGCCACCCACTATTCTGGATTCCCATTTGCGGCCACAGAATCTGTCACCCTAACTATTGAGTCTCCGATCACTAAGGTCCTGTTGACCTTTACCCTTTCCTGTTGTGCCCCAGAGCCATAGTGCCACCGCTCTGGCTACTGCTGATTTCCCCTGCATGGTCATACCCCTCAACAATATCCAAAATGGTGTAATTGTTTTCAAGGGAATGGCCACAGGGATTCCTGCACTTTGTCTAATGCTTTTGCCTTTTCTGGTGGTCACCCACCTAATCTCTGCCTGTACCTTAGGTGTGACCACCTCGCTGAAACTCTTATCTATGAAAGTGCTTAGTATTTTGGATGATCCTGAGTGCATTCAGCTTCAGCTCCATAACACAATTTCTCAGGAATGTACTTCCCACAGGTGTCATCAGGGACGATGGAAGTCTCCCTGAGATCCCACATTCTGCAGGAGGAACATGTGACTGCCAGAACTGCCATCTCAACTGCTGTAAAACTAAAGGGGAAAGTTAAATGTACTTTACCTGAGCTTATCTGCACTTTTTGCTAGGCCGCCACTCTCTGAAGCCTCTTGACCCAAACCCTTACTATTTACACTGCTAGCAACAAATTTAGCAAATTTCTCTCTCCACTGCCACCCCACTTTCTCCCCCCCAACTTTCTTTTTGCTTAGAGGAGGGGGGAAACACTACAGTGACAATCCACTCTTCAGTGTGGGTGATTGCTTCCAGACTATAATGTATGTGCTAAAGTGATTTCTCTCTCTTTAACAAAACCCTGCTGACTTTTCTTGTTATGACGCTTTCCAAATGAGGATTAATTCTGCACCAGAATTGCTTCTGATAGTTTCCCAACTACCGAGGTTAGACTAACTGGGCTGCAGACTCCTGGTTTATCTCTTGCACCTTCTTGAATGATGGTACCACATTGGCTGTTCTCCAGTCCTCTAACACCTCTGCTATATCCAGAGAGACATTGAACATCTTTACAAGCGCCCCTGCTGTTTCCTCCCTTGCCTCACTCAACCAAGGATATACTTTATCCAGCTGAGATTTATCTACTTTTAAGCCTACCAGGTCACTCAAAAGCTTCTGACGATGCTAATTTCTTTAGTTATATCAGAGATCGTCATCCTAACTTCTATACCCAGGTCACCTGCTCATTTGTCAACTGTTAAAGACCAGTCCAACCCAAACACGCTGCAAATACAGCAAAACGACTTAGATCCTAACTTCTATCTCAGTTAATGGAAAGTGTAAGGTGATGTGTTCCAGATGTAATTTGATTGGTCAGACTACTCGGCTTTAATAGAGCACACATCATTCTTACACCCAGTTAAAATACAAAAGAAACAAAGAATTGGTAGAAATTTAATGCTATTGGAAAACTTAACAGTATAATAGATTATTTAACTACTAATCAGTAACTGTTCTGATATGGTAACATTCCATAAACACACCCTTGGCAGAGACAATGTCAGTAAAAAAGATGATCTCACATGCAACTCTGGCAGAGAACCCAAGTTTTTAGTTATAACAGAGAGAATTCTGGGAAACAAAGAGACAGCCAGCTTCCACAGCCAAGTCGAAAACCACAGCAACTATTAAAAGTGGAGTTTGCACATTCTCCCAGCGTCAGTGTGGGTTTCCTCCAGTTTCCTACCACAATTCAAAGATATGCAGGTTAGGTGAATTGACCATGCTAAATTGCCCAGTGTGTTCTGGAATATGTAGGTGAGGGGCAAATGTAGAGCAATAGGGTAGGGGGGCTGGGTTGCTCTTTGGAGGGTCAGTGTGGACTTGTTGGGCTGGAGGGGCTGTTTCCATACTGTAGGGATTCTATGAAGCTAAACTAAAACCTTGTTCTGTGGAAACCTGACTCGAGCCAGTCATACAGTTATTGTTCGAACTTTAATAAAAGGCCTCAAAAGTTGCTTACTTCATTGACTTGGAGGAGACAGCTCAGCATCCATGGCTCAAAACCTCTCTTCAAAAGAAAACTGGCCAAAATAAACCTCTAGAAGCAATAGTACCATCTCATCAACACCAATCCAAATAATTCATTTAGAACCCTATCTAAATGACTCCTCTGACTCCATGCACAAATTATCCATATTGTCCTCAACAAGCTCTACCTTTTCCCTTGTTCTCCTTTTACCAATAATGTATCTGTAAAGCAATTTAGGATTTTTCTTTTATTTTACCTGCCAGTGTCTTTTTGTATCCCCCTTTAGCTCTCCTAATCTTTAAGTTTCTTCTTGCAAATTCTGATCTCCTCTAGGATTTCTCGTTTTGAACCCTCGTGACGATGCTGCTCCTTTAACAAGGTCATGTTGTGCTTGTCATTTTTTCACAAAGACTGTAAAGATGCAGATTCTGAAATGTCGAGTGTATCTACTTTAAAAAACTTAGGTTTTTAAAAAAGCACTTGAACTGTGAAAGGGGAGCGGTCAGTTCTCCCAGTTCAGCTTTTCTCTGGTTTTGTTTGGTTTGGTTTGAGCAAGCAATCAGTTTTTTTTTTAAGGCTGCTGATCAAAGAAATAGCTACATGGAAGGTGTTCCATGCTGAATCTCTCCGCCATCTCTCTCTCCTATAAGACCTGGTGTTTGATTTTACCTTCTTTGCCAAGGGGATTGTTGCACGAATTGGATTTTCAGATAGGTCAAGTTATTCTACACTTTGTTCTCTTTTGTTTGTGTTTCATTTCATAACCTTGCAAATAAATTCTGTTTTGTTTAAAACTTAGTGGTTGGGTCAGCTGCATCACTCCTGGAATATCCACTTGCACCTGCTTAAAACAACTAGCAAAGGTGGGGTCTGGGCTACTTTCTTGAAATGTTTTGAGGGGGTTTGGCCTGGTCCATAACATTTGGTACCTTCCAAAATCCTCTGTCTATCTCTTAAATCTAATTCTGTTTATCCCTTGATATCCAGAGTTCACAAGATATCAAACCCCACACTTTGTCCTTATTGAATTTCCTTCTTGAAAGCATCCAACTGCTCTGAGACAGATTTACCTGAAAGTATCTGCTGCCAGTCCACTGTGGCTAAATGACATTTGATCTTACTAAAATAGATCTCATCCCAGTTGAGAACTTTCAGACCAAGCCACATCTTTTTCCTAACAGTTTTCAATCTAAGAGTTACGACTGCTGTCTGCAAAATGCTCCCCCACTTATACTTTAACCACTTGCCCACCTTCATTACCTCGTAGGGCCTTCCAAGTGTTGGTTTAAAAAGCTGCCCTGGATGCAATTTAAGAATTTCGCTGCCCAAAAACTTTTAACATGATGATTACCGCCATTTGACATTGGGAAGTTCAAATCTTCTATCCCCATTACTTCTACACTTCCTATCAGTTTTTCTATTTCTGTCAGACTGTTAAGGGACGTAAAGTACATTCTTGCAAATGTGTAAGTTTAAAGTATATGAGTTTGAGCATAATATACTGATATAGATTAGGAATTGGTTAGCAGACAGGATTGCTTTCAGAATGGAAGGTGGTGACATGGAGTTCCACAGGATCAATGTTTGGGCCCATCTATTCACACTACATTTCAATGATTTGGACACATTCCTACCAACTTGACAACGTAACTGATTTTCAGGCCTCTCTACTTTTGGGATTGCTACAAAAGTTAAAGATTCAATCAAATCTCACAGTCCTTCTCTACCTGTTCAAATCAAATTACCCCAAACCACTTATCAGGTTCCTTTATTTAACATGAATGACTATTTATTATAAAATCACACATCATTCTAACCAGGAACTATACAACTATTCCTGCAGTACTGCTGGGTCAAAATCCTGTAATTCCCTCCGCAATGGCATTGTGGACATGGACAGCAGCTGATCAAGACAACAGTACAAGGGCAACAAGGGAAGGGAAATAAATGCCGATCTTGCCTGTGACATCCACACCATGAAAACACAAAACAAATTACTACTTAAGATTCACACTATTAGTGCAACATCCAATATGAGAGAGAGCATACAGTAATTGTCAATAATCAGACACTTGACAATGACACTTCGAGTAAAACCTTGCACATTCACGTTGAAATATCCTGACTGAATACCGATTAGTAGGCTGACCACATTGTGGTAGATTTGGAGGTTCCATCCTTACAGAATCATACAGCATGGAAACAGACCCTTCAGACCAACTAGTCCATTCTAAATATAATCCCAAATTAAACTAGCCCCTGCACCTGGCCCATATCCCTCCAAACCTTTCCTATTCATGTACTTAGCCATATGTCTTTTATAGGTTGTAATTGTACCCACATCCACCACTTCCTCAGGAAGTTCATCCCATATGTGAACTACCCTCTGTGGAAAAAAATTAATCAGTTTTAAATCTTTCTCCTCTCACCTTAAACATATGCCCGCCAGTCTTGAAACCCCCATCCTAGGGAAAAGACTACCACCATTAACTTGGTCTATACTCATTATCTTACAAACTTCTGTAAGGTTGGTGGTAGATTTGGAGGTTCCATCCTTACAGAATCATACAGCATGGAAACAGACCCTTCAGACCAACTAGTCCATTCTAAATATAATCCCAAATTAAACTAGCCCCTGCACCTGGCCCATATCCCTCCAAACCTTTCCTATTCATGTACTTAGCCATATGTCTTTTATAGGTTGTAATTGTACCCACATCCACCACTTCCTCAGGAAGTTCATCCCATATGTGAACTACCCTCTGTGGAAAAAAATTAATCAGTTTTAAATCTTTCTCCTCTCACCTTAAACATATGCCCGCCAGTCTTGAAACCCCCATCCTAGGGAAAAGACTACCACCATTAACTTGGTCTATACTCATTATCTTACAAACTTCCGTAAGGTTGCCTCTCAACCTCCTACGCTACAGTGAAAAAGGTCCCAGCCTATCCAGTCTTTCTTTATAACTCAAACCTTTCATTGCTGACAACATTCCTGTAAATCTCTTCTCAACCCCCTCCAGTTTAATAATATCCTTCATTTAACTTGGCAACCAAAACTAAATATGGTATTCCAGTAGGCTTCATCAAAGTCCTGAACAAACTCAACAAGACTTCCCAACTCCTATACTCAAAGGACTGAGAAATGAAGGCAAGTGTGTCAAATACCTGCCTGTCTATATGTAATGCAAGCTTCAAAGACTTATGTAGCTGCACCTCTAGGTCCCTCTGTTCTACAACACCACCCAAGGCCCTACCATTAATTACATGAGCCCTAGCCTTATCTGTTGTACAAAAATGCAACACCTTCCATTTATCCAGATTGGAATGGCAGGTGGAGTTCAATGAAGTGGCGCATTCACTGAAAATAAAACAAACCTTTCTCTTAAATTATATCATTGTTCAAATCAACATTCACTTCATAGGCTATGGTTGAAATGCATCATAATGGAGTTCAGCAGAGTTTGATTAATGATTTCCACACTACAGGCACAGTGTAGACAGATGGAGACACCAACCTATGTCATTCATTTTTGGTGCCATTGGCTTGGCATGTATTTACAGTCCATCCCCACTTACCTCAGAGTGGTGGAGAGCTGCCTTCTTCAACCACTAGTGACTCCAGTATAATTATCCAACAATGTTGTGAGGAAGGGACTGTCAGGACTTGAATCCAAAAACACTCAGGAACAGTGATCTATTTCCAAGGTAGGGTGGTGAGTGGTTTGGAGGGGAACCTGAAGGTGGTATTCCCATGTACCTGTTCTGCTTGTCCTTTTAAATGCAACATTGGAAGGTGCTGCTTAAGTAACTTTGGCGAGTTACTGCATAGTGTGTTGAAGCATGGTACATACTGCTGTCTTTGTGTGCTACTAATGGAGGGAAGGAAGGGAGGGGGTCACAAAATGAGGACACACCAATGAAAGAAAGTCAAATTGCTTCATGAAGAATACACAGCATTTTATTATTCACAGTTAATTTCTATCTACCAAATGCATTGAGAATCAAGGGATAAGTACACAGGCCTTTCCATTTAACATTGATTTTTAATATATACATGAAATGTCTGCAAGGCTTATGATATATACCAATTCCAAAAAGTAAACAATCAAATGGTCCAGGTGCTGAATACTCTTTTGCACAGTCCAATAGTTCAGGTGACAGTGTCCAGAGGAAAGCTAAAATCACTCACTTCATCATTTCTTTGCATTTTCGCAGCATAAGGCAGAAAATAAACCTAAGGAAATTAAATTTCAACAACAGAAATGGACTCCAGGAACCAATATACCATTTCAGAACAAACTACATAACAGTCAAATGTCCTGGGCACCCAGTACTGTCGACATCTGAACTTGATCTGAACTCAAAGACAAGTGGGCAGGACCAGGTACAAGTATATGACACTTCTTCCGTGTGCACTTTGCAAACTCACTGCCATAAACTGTCAAGTGTGTGTATTGTTCTTCACTAGCATTTCTATGTGGTTATGGTGCCATGAAGTGTTGACCACTATACAAACTTTGAAAACAGCTAGCAGTAAAATTAGAGCATCTTAACAAATGTGGTTAAAATCACTGATCTTAGGGAACAGTACCGGTGCATGCACATCTTTCACTGTATAACACCAGGTACAGTTGTGATAGTGCAGTTCTGACATTATGTAACACTGGGTTCAGTACTGGTGCATGCAGGTATGATATTATAACATGGGTATAAGCACTGGTGAGTCAGCTCTGTCACTGTTTAACACTGGGGAATACAGCCTATTTGCTGGTAATCATTGAAGAAATTTGAAGGGAAGTTAAAATCACACAAAGTGCCTTACACAACTGATGGGCAATTTCGCTCCCCCATAGGATATTTGTACCAGAATATGCTGATGTAGCCCAGAGTGTTGGATGTTCTGTTACACACCCAATATGCAGCAAAAAAATTAAATATTCATATAAGAGAACTATGTATATTAGCAATAGCTGCATTAAAAGGATACATCTGATTCTGGGATCGATTATTTTGCAGAATGTTTGTTGGAACATGTTTAAAACTTGCAAACTAGGAAACAAAACACTTGCAAGTCTCTCTCAGATCGCCACAATGGAGGCGGTGCTCAGGTACATCACATTTCCACAGCAGGCATAATCCTGTGACAATACGAATGTGTGCCAGTTTACAAATAGTTTTCTGCATTCAGTCATATTACCCAAAGTCTGTTGAAACATTACACCTTTACAATGCATCAATTCAGACTAAATCTGAAGCCAACTCCCAGAAGTGAAAGGACAGAATAACAGACTTGACCCATGGATCAAACATAGAGCTGTTTTGATATTAGCCAGATTCAGTATAACTCAACACATGCAGTCCATTACCCAGGACAAGACCAGCAGTTCTGGTCTCCACTCACAGATAAGGTGACTCATCGAATAAAATCAGTGCCAGTTATGTGTTTCCAGACGTTACGCTTGAGAACTCTGTACGATATTGTACCATGTCTATTTCGTATTCCCTGAATGATATAAGTCATTATCAAACTGTCGATAAATCAGTGCAGTTCATAATGCTGACTTCCCTGTAGGAATAAGGAATATGCCAACCAATTATAAGAACACACAAGAGACTGGATTGTACTAGTACTGAACCAATGTCACATTGCCCATGTACTTAGCACATTCATGGTGCTTCTAGCTGGGCACATCAGCAGCACTGAATAGAAATTGAACCGCAATAAACAAAACAAATGGTATTTCATGACATATTTTCCTGTCAATGTACATTACTTATAGGCATGCTATGGGAGATGGAATGGGGTGGTGTGAAAGAGTCCATAGTTAACCACACAGGAACCCCAGTAATAATGTAGCAGAACAAATGGACTGGAGGTTGGCTTTAGTTCCCATCCATCCTGCATTGGGGCTTGTCTCTATGCATATCCAGGAATTTGTTGTCTGCATGATTACTACCAACGTCTCCCCTTCCAAATGTTGCCTTTATTCAAATTCTCTTGCACACTTTGATCTGGGAACTTCTGTTCCTCAACCATTTGTGAAAGATTCTGAAGGATTGGTCTTCATTTCTGGCCTTCTCAATTGCTGATTGGAGACATTCAGATCCTAATCCTCATTGTGTGGACACTGTTTGTGCCATTAGCAATAACGACTGGATATGATCAAAAGCCACAGTAATACTCTGCACCTCTACCTTACCAATTATTTATCGTTGACAGCAGCAGCCCTAGACTTGTATTCTGAGAGCCCTCTGAACATTTCTCT
Organism: Chiloscyllium plagiosum; assembly: GCF_004010195.1. Taxonomy (NCBI): domain Eukaryota; kingdom Metazoa; phylum Chordata; class Chondrichthyes; order Orectolobiformes; family Hemiscylliidae; genus Chiloscyllium; species Chiloscyllium plagiosum. Next base: position 1,394,669 of record NC_057733.1, read on the forward strand.
ATCCCTGGGCTGGTATATTCTGGCATCCATTGATCCTAAACACACAATTTATTTTTATCTACATTTCTTACACTTCTGTGTTAAAAGTACTATACTTGTAACCCCTCCCAACTCTATATAAAGATTCCATCAGCAACACTGATGCAGTCAGCTGAGACAGGTTTCCTTATGAAGGATGACTGTGTCCATTTGGCCTGTCCTTCACCTCCACCTCACCAGAGCAAGATATTCCCCTGCTAGAATTAGACAACGGGTGGTCTCTGACATACAACTTAGTGTCACTATGCTTGAGCACCATATGACAGAGAGCAGGAAGTGTTGCGTACACAACTAAGAACATCCAACATCTCAAAACACAAGGCTCAAAAATCATTGCTGTCTTGGCAAGCCAAACTGGCTGGGCTCACCAAGTGCAAACGGTCAGAAATGACATTGTATCCATGGAATTATGGCAACTGACCAGTCCTAAAGAGTGATAATTTGTCATCTTGGTTCAGTTTCAACTAATCACAGTGATCAGTTGAACAGTCACATGCTCTCTTTCATTTGAATCAATATTGCCCAATAAACAGACTAGTTATTACAATGCTCAATTGAAACAAGAAAAGCAAGTTTAGTAAAAGCAGCAGGACAGCTTTGAAAAAGTTCAAAAGAATTAGCATTTTTCAATTATGTTGCCATAAAATGTGTTCCATTCAAAATAAAAATCAAACTCCTATTGTCCAGGGTGTGTGGGAAGAAACTGTGCTCTCTCTTCAGTAACGCAACAGAACCACTGCTGTTTTATATTAATACAAACCTGGCTGGTGGAATGAGCCAGGTCAAATGTTGTAAAAACAATTTGGAATGCGACTGATGTGAAGAAATAAATATTTGACCCAGTGTCTCAGTAGAGCGAATGTGACCACAGGAAGCTGAGGAATCATCCCCATTGTGGCCTGACCTGCCACCTTCAATGTGCAGTTATAGAATCCCTTCCAGTGGTACCAAGGGTCTGAAACATTAGCACATCCACGATTGTTAAATGCAACACAGTTTATCGATAGGAGATGCTGCGTCACTCAATCAGAGCCCCAACTTGCAGTGAAAATGAAGGGGACAGGAGGGTGCTTTGCAGTGAATGAGAACACACACAAAAAAACTCTCGATTCTCGTATAATCTCATATTCAAATCCACCACCCACGTCTGGGATAGAAGACCAGTGACTCCTCAGCATAATCTCTAAACTAGCCACTGCTTGCAGCTCAAGCAGAGTCTGTGTTGATACATTAAACAAAAAAACAAAATCAAAGGCACTATGATAGAATTCAGAAAGTGCACAGCCACACACCTTTAAGACCATGAGAAGCCCAACCTCCTGTAAAAGCTCCTAGAACATGCTGCCTATAAAAGCCCTCAAGTCATTTCTTAAAATTATAAGTCATCTTGACAATTTATACATGACTCCTAAAGCTGCTAAAGGAAACTTTAGGTTTATTTCAAAGGACAAGCTAAATTAATATAATTTGTACAAAAACAAGAGGAGAAAATAAAGCAGGAATTGTGTGTCTGGAACGCACAAGGCCAAGAATTATTCTTTTTTCCTTTTAAAAAGACCGAAGGTGAGGATTGTTATAAACCTCTGGTCTGTGTTACATCTCTGATAAGATTATTCAATATTTGCATAGAGAAAAAAAACATTGAAATTCTACAACAGGATTAGAGTAATGGAATTTATAACCCATGCAGTGACTGACAAAGGAGAGAGAGGAGAGAGGGAGGGGGTTCGGTGGGCGGGAGAAGCAGCTGCAGAAACTGAGGGGTGAAACCACTCAGAGTTTCTGTTCCCCCTCCCACAGAATTGATTTTGGCTCTAGTTTGAAGTTCCGTACAGACTGCGGAGTTCACGGAGGAGCTGCGACTGCTCTCAGCTATCAGCATTGCTGTCCATCAGATGTTTCTGTTGACTGGGGTAACATAATTACGAGGGAACATTCCCGACTGCCCGTGGCAACTGCCCTTCCACCAGTTGGGGTCAGAGTTGTCAAGAACCTGGATGAAGTCACCGCGACGGAATCCGAGTTCACCTTCCTCCTGAGGGTCAAAATCGAAGAGTGCCTGCACGTATGTGGGTTGCTGTTCGAGGGTGAGGAGAGGAAGAGCAAAGATGAAATTAAACAGATAGGCAGGATGCCTCAGCCTACATTGCCATCTCCCAAATGCTGTGTGGGAACCCACTGAACCCTGAAATTTAGGGTTCCTTGCTTTTTATGGGCTGCAGCTACAACAACACTCAAGAGGCAAATCCCTGTTCAATTAAGACCCCGTGTGGGGACCACATTCCTGTAAAGACTTCAAACTAGTACTTCCAAATAAACCTGTTGGAGTATAACCTGGTGTTACGCGATTTTTAATTTTTTGAATGGATCAGGTTTACATTTGGTTGAAGTGAGGTGGTTTTAGTTGGTTAGTGCTTAGATGCATCACTTTACACTGTTTCCATCATTCATTCCCAGGACATGAACAGCACAGATATGAATTCAAGCACCCTAGACACTGTCCCTAATAAACACTCCCAGGAGAGATAGATTAGCCCCAAATTCTGAAGCACATTCCTATTATGCTAGTGTGACATTTTCCATTTCCCAGTAGGGACCCTTTAACACTGTGGTTAGAACTAGATCAAACTCACCCAAACCCCATTGCATGCCAGACTGAGGCATCAGCAGACATAAGCACTTGCTTTGCGACTGATTGAATTTTAAGCCAGATAGAGACAACAAAAGCATTGGAGAGTGGGAAAGAGAAAGACATAATTAAATTTAGAGGGGAAACTTCCAAGTTTGTGGTCCAGATAGCTGAATACTTGGTCACCAATAGCGGAGTGATTAAAATGGAGGAGATCTCAACAGACCAATACTGGAAGACTACAGACACCTCAAAAGGTGGAACACATATAGTGAGAGATATAGATTTGAACACAAGAATGAGAACTTTGAAGTAACGCCAACAAAGTTTCTCTCGACATTGGAGGTGTCCTAAACTCCAGTGGAAATTCCTGGTTTCAACCACAGAAAGAACTTTAGCTTGTAAACGAGTATACATAGCTCCCCCCCACCAACCCCAACCCCCACGCGCCGCAACGTCCATTGACCAATACATGCTGACACTAAAACCGGGAGATCCCACTTCACACTGACAGATTTAGTGTAGCTTTTGTACACAGCTTGATGGGTTGAAGAGCCTCTTCTGTATGACACCATGAACTGCTAGTATAGTATTTGAGGGATGAATAATCCTTTATGGCTGGAATCAGCCTTGTTGCTAGGAAGCAACAATTGTTGTGGCCATTGTTTGTGAGCAGACTTAGAGAGCTGTGCAGCTCATTACTTCACCAGAGCTGTGTTCTCAATCCCTCCTCCACTTTCAACTTCTGTTTTCAAAGCAAGAATCAATGTTTTGGGTCCAACAGCACTTCTTCAGTTACTGGACCTGAAATGTTGACTCTGCTTTCCCTCCACAGACTTCCTGGGTTTCTCCAGCAATTTCTGTTTTTGTTTCACCGTTCCAGCATCTGCAGTTTTAACATTTTTTTTGTTCTCTGCTTTCAACTTTTCAACTGAATAATTGCTCAACACTAGGAAAAGTGTGACCCCCCAGGAGCTGGTCTCAACTGGGTTTCAGGAGAAACTGTACCTTCATCAGCAGCTAAACAAGATTGACAAATTGCAGGGGGCTGGGATGGGGCAAAATGGAATTGATGATAAAGTGTGGGAACTTCAGCAACTCATTCCTAATTTGCAGGGTATTCCAACCTCTGAACTGGAAACATTCTGCAAAAACACAAACTCTGAAAACTGCAGCAAGAGCCAGGCAGCTGCATCATGAACCTGTTCTTTAACATTTGCTCTTCTGCCCACCTTTCCAATCGCTTCCTCCTCACCTGTGGAACCTGCTCAATGTCACGCAGGAAAATCTGTTGGTTCCGTGACACAGATGTAGATCTGTGATAGTCCACAAGTTCATTCAGAGAGTTAAACTTCACTACCCACAGGAAGTACTTCCCGGCACCATCGCGTAGTACTTTAAAATGCTGCACATCATTCCCAAACCTGTAAGGGGCAGACAAAGGAGAATTATTGTTTTTAAAAAGGTCTAGAAATATTACAATTCAAACTACACCCAGGCACTCTAACATGTCTCATGTGTTTCTTCATTCAAAGGCACAGGCTTCTGTGAGCTGTACACCTAGATGGACTGGTTTGGGTTATTTTACAATGGGGGATGGTGGGAGGGGAATTACATTTACCATCTGATCCATAGTCATGCCAGCTTTTAGGAGATGTTGGGTTCGCTCAACCCTGGCCAATTGTGCTCAACCACAGCTCTTAAGCTGAGCTGCGCAAGGTCCAAGATAGCCCTTCACTGATATTCCATTTTGAATGCTTTGTCAATCGACCTACAGAATTATTAGGGCTTTTAGCTCTAAGAAAAGATCTGCAAACATTTTCAATTCCAATTTAAGAGACCACGTAGTTCCAGTAGCTGCCAGTGGAGTGTTGGAGGAATAGTTAGCTACAGTTCAGTCCCATAATCTGCAAAGGTGACAGGTTAAATGCTCTCTGGATGCATATGGTCAGCTTGGAGTCCCATCCAGGCTGTCAAAGTGATGTTGCAAGGGGTTTATTCAACTTTAGCCACAGACCACTGTACAATGATTCAGTCCTTTATACTGGGTTTGGGGGACAGGGTGTAGAGGAGGCGGTGGTATGTGTAAGGAGAATAATTTGGTTGGGAAGAGATATCTTGAGCTTATTAAAATGAAACAAAAGGCAATGCCAGGTTATCTTTATATATACATCAAATGAGTAAAACTCTTGGTCCCTGAACATGAAATATTACAACACAAATTCAGGTCATTTAATCCATTGTACATTTCTTGCCAATTGGCTTAAATTGGTGCCTGTGTTATAGGAGCCTCAGGGATTTCAGTTGCTTGCTAATAGGAATATCCTTTTATGAAGGATCCAGAAGGTAAAGGATCTGTTAACCATCTGAGAATGGAGGATTGTGAGCTTGAGGATTATACTCAGGAGCAGTGCACAAGGAGACTTCACTTCTCTTAAGTTGTTATTAGTTGTCTCACATCAAGCAGGATGAGCTGAAAATGTTGCATCTGTTAAGTTCAGACATCTAAATTAACAGGAGTGCACCATTCAGTGGGGAGGGGAGGGTGAGCCTATATATGAGCCCACCCCTACTGAAAATGGATCAATCCACTGTCACCCTTTTGAGTAATAAGCAGTTAGAATGAGGGCAGCCCTTAAAGAGATTAACACTGAAAGAATTACCTCACTGGAATATGTAGAATTACTTTGAGAGATTAGCAACAGTGGGGGTTAAAATGCTGCAATTACAGGTCATAGTGTTGTAATATGACAATCATCTTCTTTTGCATCTTCTCGCTATAGAAAATCACGCTGTAGAAAATCGCTATACTTGGCTAGTTGAAAGTTCAAGTTATCAAAATAATATCCACAATTCGTCGATCACGTTATAGCCAATTCACCCTGATGAAACACGTGTTATAGTAGAATAACCTGTACCTCCCAAACAGCATTGTGGGTGTACCTACATAGCACATGAGCTGCAGCAGTTCAAAGATGGGTAATAAATGCTGGCCCAGCTAGTAACGCCAGCATTCTATGAATTAATGAAAATGTCTTAGAATAAGGGATCAGCCACTTTGAGATGCTTGTGCATCTTTGAGGATCCTCTACTGTAGACTCTTACAGATGCTTAATGAAAGTGGCATGGTGGTTCAGTGGTTAGCACTGATGCCTCATAATGCCAGGAATCTGGGTTTGATTCCACACTTCGGTGACTGTGGAGTTTATACGCTCTCCCCGTATCTGTGTGGGTTTCTGCCGGTGCTCCAGTCCAAAGATGTACAAGTTAGCTGGACTGGCCATGCTGAATTGCCCCATAGTGTCCAGGAATGCACAGGTTAAGCAGATTAACCACGGGAGACGGGTTTACAGGGATAGAGTAGGGAGCTGAGTTTTGGAGGATGCTCTTCGGATGGTTGGAGACTCGATGGAATGACTCTTTCTGCACTGTAGGGATTCTAGACATTGAGGGAATCAACAAAGTGCCAAGAAGGTAGATGATCTAACAGGGTCATATTTAATGGTGAAGCAACTCAAGAGATTGAATGGCCTACATCTGCTTTTATTGTTCAAGTTCTTTAAAGAAGTCCTGATGAGTACTCCTGAGGTAGGGGTGTGAGTGAAGCTGTAGAAGTGAGGAACAAATGGGAACTTCTCTTTTCGGATCGTCTCTGCCTACTAATACTCACTTAACTGAGAGAGAGAAGTCTCCAGGGGCACTTTCACTTTCCCGTATGAGGAAAGCCCCATCGTGCCTCTGCTTGCTGAGAAGCTCCTCTGCCTTTGCTCTGGAGATTTTCCCAAAAAACCACCTGTCAAAAAAAAAAAGGAAGTCACTTGAGTCCATTAAAAGTGGCAGGTGGAAGTACTACACACATCTCACCTTTAACTATCACTAACTTTAACTATCATTAACTCTGGAAGTACTCAAGGATGCCCTCACAAGAACGGGGTACAATGCTCAACTCATCGACCGCCAGTTCCAACGTGCCACAGCAAGGAACCGTAATGACCTCCTCAGGAGACAGACACGTGCTGCAACTGACAGGGTACCCTTCGTTGTTCAGTACTTCCCAGGAGCTGAAAGATTACGCCATGTTCTTCGT
>NC_057733.1:1402030-1413399 GCF_004010195.1 Chiloscyllium plagiosum
ATTCATGTTGAACTCTGAGCTCAAAAACTGCATGAATTTATGTAAAACTCTGTTATCTCACTTTTTAGGTTGGAATCAATCTAAACATTAGGTCATAGACAGAGAACACAGGGGGCTAACACTTTCAACATATTGTCTAGCTATCACCATTGTTAACAGCTAATCCGAGAATGCAACTTTTAAAAAAGGGTTTTGTGATTTACACATGAAAGAAGTGAAACTGTCACTGTATTCTAACAGATGAAAGGCTTAACAGACAATCAATTCTTCAATGTATAATTTCAGTTACATCACACTGCAAATTTTTGCTATAAATTCTGTGTTAGGATTGAGCCCTCCACTATCACCTGATGAAGGAGCTTCACTCCGAAAGCTAATGTGCTTCCAATTAAACCAGTTGGACTATAACCTGGTGTTGTGATTTTTAACTTTGTACACCCTAGTCCAACATGGGCATCTCCAAATCATGACTACATCATGACTGCTCTTCCACCTTGTTAACCCATTACCCTCGCCTCCAGCACTCCATTGTTAACTAAGTTATCTGATTAAGCCTTGCTCAGTTGAACCTCTTGTTTCACAAAACCCAGAACTTAACTCTTTCCCTGCCTGCTTATACCCTGTACACATTCTCAAATAGAGTGTATGCAATATCTATGCCTGTCAGCCTACAAAGAGATTACCCGATATACAGTCTTAGAAAGCTACTTATCAAAACAATGCATCAACTTGCATAGTGTGTTCTGGAACTGTACAACCAGCAGCTGTTGTCATACGCCTTGAGCATTTAGCAGCTTCACTTTCCCATGAAGAGTGACAACTGCCAGTCAGTGGGTTTGAGACAATATGTGGGAGGGCTGTCACCTCCTCAGTGTCTGACTTCTGCAGTAAACAACTGCCTCATTGATTGCTCAGTCTGGACCTTGCAATCAATACTTTTACCACCAGAGGGCAAGGGTAGATTAGGTTGCAACTCAAATGCCAAGTCCTTGCGCTGGGATAGCTATCTCACCAATTCACTGTGGGAGGCAGAACTAGGAGAAATGCCAGTTTTTTTGTTGAATTTATAATTGAGATATTCTGTACTCTCAGAGTTAGGTGCGACACAGCAGTGCTATTTGACTAATTAAATCCTCAACTGTGCAGCAAATGACATCAAACCAGAGCTCAACTCCTCAATCTAAATGTTAGTCCGATAGGAGGAAGCACTGCACAAGTTAAAGTTGAAGATTTTCTCCTGCTGTTGACAGCACTGCAGTTTGCAATTTGTAATTAATTCTCCTGTGATGAGTGAAATCGGCTATATTTACCAAACTGACTAGTTCAATAAGCTGTCACTTTCACTTCCCCATTGTAGATTACTTGGAACCAATGACTGTACTATATATATAGGAATCCAACTTAAAATTGAGAGAGCTTAAAACATGCAAATCTACTGAAGGAAAACTTTGCATTGATATAGCATCTTCCACTACTATAGGATGTTCCCAAAATTCCTTCCAGCCAATTAAACAATTTGAATTATGGTCATGGCTGCAATATTGGTAACCAAATTTCACAAAAAACCCTGCAAACAACAGTGTGATAAATAAGTGTCCCCCTTTTAAATGATATTCCCTGACCAATATATCTAATCAAAGACACTGGAGAGGCCTCCCCTGCTCTTATGGTCCAGTGGGCTGACAGCATAGATAGGAAGAGGATACAAAGGTGATATGGTGGTCACTATAACATGCATCCAAAGATACAGATAGTAATGTTAATTTAAAGTCATTGCTACTTAGATTTTTATCATACAGTAGCGTGAATTAGGAAATTTAAATAAAGATTACATGGAATGTAATGTTCTGGAAGTGGGAATGGAGTAGAAAAAGGAGGAAACAGGAAGGTCCTTAACTCTCAGAATTTGGTGCAGTTGTGCGAGGAACTGTGGCCTTGGCATAGGTACAACATTTGACCCCAAAACTCTGAGCTTAACAGGATGGACTGTGGACAAGGGAACAGGGTGTGGACAAGAGTTCCTTCTGATCACTGAACCATACTGGAAAGCCTGCATGTATGGTAGTGGCAGGTGTATGTGCGTATCTGTCTGTCATCAAAGTGAACAAATTCTATGCACACTATGACCCATAATACTGCAATGGCTAAATTATTGAACATGTTAACCAATGCACTACGCGACTACAGAAAATAAACATGCTTTACTGCCCCCATAGCTGAAATTGCCAGCCAACTCTCACTGCAAATGGGACCAGAAAGCTGTGGAATTGGACCACAGGATAATCTTCATTAGAGTTAATAAGATGGGAAAGTTATAATAAAAATACCACTTTTGTTCATAATAACAGAGCTAAGACTCAGCCTAGGCATGGGTTAGGGCTTAATTCTAGCTACTGGGGTAATAGAACATTAACTGCACAGTTAACATTGGTTAACAACGGGTAACTTTGAGGTCCATGTGACAAATTGTTTCCTTAATAAAAATATTAAGGTGCAAGTGCAAAAATTATTACTTCATATTGTACTTCTGGATGATGTCAAGATAAATCTTTAGGACAGCTAGGGATCAAAATGGTAGGTGTGAGAGAATGCGTGCATGTGTGTGTGTGTGTGGGGGACATCGAATGAGCATTGATGACATATTTACAATATAATCTTTCTTTGCTTAATATTTGATTAAAATTGTATCTATTTGTATTTACCACTATTTGCTACTGTGTTTATGAGCAATATACCTGATAATGCATGTGCTCCTTAATGTAGCCTTCTTTTAATCTTGAGGCATAACCAGATAGTTCATATCAGCATTGTGCTGTCTCAGAGTTAAACACCCCTGTGCTCTTCAGTTAAACATAACCCAAAACTACTTTAATACATACTATTAAACCGGTGTGTACGTTTCCAAAGTCATTCAGCATCAACCCTCCTATTTGAAGCGAGATTTCTAATTTAATGAATTTAGTCCAGAATTCATTTTTGTTTATTTCTATTGTGTACTGTGGACAAGCTTGAGATGGAACAGATTCATCATGTTGAACTTACAGTAAAGAATATGGTGGTTAGAGAGGAGCATAGAAAGGAGGAGGAATGTGGGGACAAGAGAGATGGGATAAGAGACAGGAAACCTTGGGTGGACACTAATCCAGATCTGAAGTGAAAAAGCATGGAGCGTTTGCCTTTGACACCTCATACTTCAAAGCCTCCCAATCAGTCACAGTGGAGATCTTGGCCCTTGGCACATGCAACATCCTCAGCATAAAGCTGTGCCCCACCTCTTCACAGTACTGACGTCTTTCACATGTTGCACACTACCCCCAATAACGTGGTTGCTTGCTCGAACAGAGGTTACAATGGACACAGGGCTTGTCACAGAACAAAGGAGGAATCTGATGAAAGTGAACACAGAGCCAACACAGGATACAACAGCAGTAAAGAGTCAGGCTTGGCTCCACTGTTGCTGTGTCAGAGTAGGAAGAAATCAACTTGCTGTGTTTTTCAATCACTTACACAGCAAGGCAGAGCAGAATTAAAACTATTTGTATCAATTCTCAACCTACGCTTGGGAAATAGGGCAGGACAAGAGATGGAGGTGACAGTGGGGGAGCACTTTGGGACCAGTGACCACAGTTCTATTCATTTTAAAATAGTTATGAAGCCTGGTCCACAGGTTCAAGTTCTAAATTGGGGCAAGGTGAATTTTGATGGAATTAGACAGGAGCTTGCAGGTATTGACTGAAGTAGTTTGTTTGCAGGCAAACACACCTCTGACAAGTGGGAGCGCTTTAAAAGTGAGAGAACTAAAGTTCAAGGTCTACATGTTCTTGTGAGAGTGAAATTTAAGGTTGGCAGGAACAGGAAACCCTGGATGACAAGCTATACTGAAGAGGCTTTGACCAGAAAGGAGGTATGGCTCAGGTACAAGCAGCTGGGATCAATGGAATCCCTGTAACTATATAAGCTATACAGGAGCTTACTGAAGGAGGAAATGAGGGGGGCAAAATGGGGGCATTAGATAGCCTCGACTGAGAAGATTAGGGTGAATCCAAAAAGGTTCAAGAAGTATAATAAAAGAATAAGACCCCTCAAGGACCAAAGTGGACATACACGTGTAGAACCGTAGGAGATGGGCGAGGTCCTCAATGAATATTTCTCATCTGTGTTTACCGTGGAGAAAGACAGGATGACCTGGAACTTGAGGAAGTTAGTGATCATATCTTGGGGATAGTCCATTTCATACAGAGGTGATGTTGGATGTATTAGAATGCATGAAAGTGGATAAATCCAAGAACATGACAAGAGGCGAGAGAAAGCATTGCAGGGGCCCTGACTAATATTTTTGCATTATAGTTAGCCATGGATGACGTCCTGGAAGACTAGAGGGTAGCAAATGTGCCCTTATTCAAGAAGGGCTGCAAAGAAGAACCTGAGAACTATATACCAGTAAGCCTAGCATCTGTGGTAGGTAAGTTACTTGAGAAGATTCTGAGGGATAAGATATACACACATTGGAAAGACAGGGTTTGATTAGCAATAGTCAGCATGGCTTTGTGTGAGACAGAACATGCCTCACAAATTTGTTAGAGCTCTTTGATGAAGTGAGCAGGAATATTGACAAGGGCTGGACAGTAGATGTAGTGCATATGGATTTCAGTAAGGCCCTTTGATAAAATTCCACATGGTAGGTTGTTCTGGAAGGTTAGATCACATGGAATCCGGGGGAGCTGGCAAATTGGATACAACATTGGTTTGATGGTAGGAAGCAGAGGTTAATAGTGGAAGGGTGCGGTCAGACTGGAGGCCTATGACTAGGGATGAACCTCAGGGATCGGCGCTGAGCCCGTTGCTGTTTGTTATCTATATCAATGATTTGGATGAGAATGTGCAAGGTATGATTAGTAAATTTGCAGATGACACTAAAATAGGTAGTATCGTGGACGGTTATCAGAAATTGCAGCAGGTCTTGATCAGCTGGGGACGTGGGCCAAAAAATGACAAATGGAGTTTAATATAGGTAAGTGTGAGGTCTTGTATTTTGGAAAGTTAAATCAAGGTAGGAGTTTCATGGTGAATGGTAGGGCCTTCAGGAGTGTAATGGAACAGAGGGACCTTGGAGTTCAGGTGCATGGTTCTCCGAAAGTGGAGTCACAGGTAGACAGGGCAGTGAAGGTGGTTTTTGGTACACTGACCTTCATCAATCAGAAGTTGGGAAGTTATGTTGCAGTTGTACAGGTCATTGGTAAGGCTGCAATTGGGAGTCGTGTGTTCAGTTTTGGTTACCTTGCTATAGGAAGGATGTTATTAAACTGGAAAGCGTGCAGAGAAAACTTACAAGGATGTTGTCAGGACTTGGTCTGAGTTATAGTGAGAGGTTGGTCAAGCTAGGCCTTTTTTCTTTAGAGTGGAGGAGACTGAGGGGGGAATCTTATAGAAGTGCATAAAATCATGACAGGCATGTATAGGGTGAATCCACTCAACCTTTTTCCAGGTTTGGAGAATCAAGGACTAGAGGGCATCAGTTTAAGCTTTCAGGGGAAAGAATAAACAGGTACTTGAGGGGCACAGAGGGTGGTACACATATGGAATGAACTGCCAGTGGAAGTGGTTGAGGCAGGTACATTAACAACATTTAAAACAACATGAATAAAGGAAAGTTTAGAAGGATATGGACCAAGTGCAGGGAGATAAGGTTAGTGTTGAGGGACAATTTGGTTGGCATGGGCTAAAGGGCCTGTGGCCATGCTCTAGAACACTATGACTCTATAATTCAATCTGATAATTTATATTGATGTAGCAGCTTTAACACCAGAACGTGTCCGAAGAGTCCTCTCACAGGAGATTAAGATACCCAGTCACATTAGACAATATTAGGGGAAATGACCAAAAACATGGTCAAAGAGATAGGTTTTTAGTTGTCTTAAAGAAAGGAAGATAGGAAACCAGAGGTGTATTGAGGAAATTTCAGAGATTAGGGCCTAGGCAGTTAAAAGCATGGCCAATGTTGGTGCAATCAAAAGTTAGGATGCTCAAGAGGCCAGAATTAGGAGCACAGATATTTCTAAGGCCTGTGGGACGAGGGAGATTACTGACAAGGGCCTTGGAGGAATTTTATGTTAAAATTCTCATGTTGTTTTCAAAGTAATGATATCAAATATTGCCATCATTGCTTTAATTCCCAGACCTATTAAGAATTAAAAGGCAGGAGAAAACAAGATTAAAACATTTAGTTCAGGAACTATTCACATTTGTAGCACATTTCAAACGTGCTTGCCACAGCAGCACGTGACTTTGTTCTTCATTATCCAACTCATGCAATAGCTTCTCTTTCCAAATCACTACTTCTGTAGACTACATCCCTTCAACAGAAGAAATCATCCTTGCCCTGCTCTTTTCGTCTGATCTATGTGATGCCCCTTGACAATGTCAGTCTCCACAAGTATGCTTATGGAGACCCATTCTACCATCCATCCCTATACCCTTCTACTGTCTTGAAATGTTTAGCGAATACTTATTCAATATTTGATATTGGAAGAGCGGATATTTTCTCCTGTCGTCAAGTATTTGGACCCTTTCAACAAACTAGACTAGAAGGGACTGAAGTTTGCAAGGAGGTGGTGTATCAATTCTGGAAGTGTGAAAATCGACAAGTCCCCTGGGCCAGATGGAATTTATCCTAGAATTCTCTGGGAAGCCAGGGAGGAGATTGCAGAGCCTTTGGCTTTGATCTTTATGGCTTCATTGCCTACAGAAAGAGAGTCAGAAGACTGGAGGGTAGCCAATGTTGTTCCCTTGTTCAAGAAGAGGAATAGAGACAACCTGGTAATTATAGACTAGTGAGCCTTACTTGTGGGTGAAATGTTGGAAAAGGTTGTAAGATTTATAGCCATCTCAAGAGGAATAAGTTGATTAGCAATAGTCAACATGGTTTTAAGGAGGATAGGTCGTACCTCACAAACCTTATTGAGTTCATTGAGCTGCTGACCAAACAGATGGAGGAGGGTAAAGCGGTTGATGTAGTGGATATGGATTTTAGTAAGGTTCCCCATGGTAGGTTATTGCACAAAATACAGAGGCATGGGATTGAGGGTGATTTAGCGGTTTTGATCAGAAGTTGGCAGGCTGATGGGAAATGTTCAGTTACTAGTGGTGTACCACAAGGATCTGTTTTGGGGACACTGCTGTTTATGATTTTTACAAATGACATAGATGAAGGCGTAGAAGGATGGGGTAGTATATTTGCGGATGACACTAAGATCGGTTGAGTTGTGGATAGGCCTGAAAGATGTTGCAGGTTACAGAGGGACATTAAGCTGCAGAGCTGGGCTGAGAGGTGGCAAATGGAGTTTAATGTGGAAATGAGTGAAGTGATTCACTTTGGAAGGAGCAACAGGAATAAAAAGTATGGGCTAATGATAAGATTCTTGGTAGTGTAGATGAGCAGAGAGATGTGGGTGTCCATGCACATAGATCCCTGAAAGTTGCCACCCAAGTTGATAAGGTTGTTAAGAAGGCATATGGTGTGTTAGCTTTTATTGGTAGAGGGATTGAGTTTGAGCCAGGAGGTCATGCTGTAGCTGCATAAAACTGTGGTGCGGGCACACTTGGAGTAACGTGTACAGTTCTGGTCACCGCATCATTTGGAAGGATGTGGAAACTTTGGAAAGGGTTCAGAGGAGATTAACTCGGATGTTTCTTGGCATGAAGGGAAGGTCTCATGAGGAAAGGCTGAGGGACTTGAGGCTGTTTTCATTACAGAAGAAGGTTGAGAGCGGACTTAATTACATATATGATAATCAGAGGGTTAGACAGGGTGGACAGGGAGGGCCTTTGTCCTCGGTTGGAAATGGCTAGTACGAGGGGACATTACTTTAAATTGAGGACTGAAAGATGCAGGACAAATGTCAGAGGTAGTTTTTTTACTCGGTAGTAGGGGCGTGGAACCGTAGCAGACTCGCCAATTTAAGGGCATTCGAATGATCATTGGATAAACATATGGACGAAAATGGAATAGCATATGATAGATAGGTTGGTTCCTGCTGCTGGTCATTGCCAAGCAATGACCATGTATATCAGCAGTGTGATGCCGCTCTCCACTACCAGCACAACTCTGCAGTACTGCTCAATTATCAGATTGTACTTTATCTGTCAACAGATCACTTGAAAATGCTTTCTTTCCAGTATTTATTAGTGATAACATGCTTAAAATGTCATAGGAAATCAGACTGTATGATCTTATAGGTTCACAAAGTTGTTTCCTGGAGTGGAGGGCATTGTTTATGAAGGAAGGATGAGCAAGTTAGAGTTAGACTTGTGCTCTTTGGAATTTAGGAAACTGAAAGGTGATTGTGTTGACTCTTCGAGAATCTTAAACCCTGCTAATGAAAATCAACACACCATATGCATTCTTAACAACCCTATCAACTTGTGAGGTAACTTTGAGGGATCTATGGATGTGGATCCAGGAATTCTCTGTTCCTCCACACTGCCAAGAATCCTGCCTTTAACCCTGTAATCTGCATTCAAGTTCGACCTTTCAAAACGAATCATTTCACACTATTCCAGGTTGAAATCCAGCTGCTACTTCTCAACCAACTCTGCATCCTGTCAATGTCCTGTTGCAACCAACAACAGCTCCCCCACACTATCCACACTCCATGTCACAAGTAAACCTACTAACCCACCCTTCCAGTTTCTCATCCAAGTCATTTATAAAAAGCACAAAGAGCAGAGGTCCCAGAACAGATCACTGCGGAACACCATTGGTCACCGAACTTTAGGCTGAATACTTTCCATCTACTACCACTCTCTCTTCTATGGGCCAATCAATTCTGTAACCAGTCATCCAAATTTCCCTGCATCTCATGCCTTACTTTCTGAATGAGCCTATCATGGAGAACTTTATTAAATGCCTTGCTAAATCCATATACACTACATCCATTGCTCTATCTTCATCAATGTGTTTTGTCACATCCTCAAAGAATTCAATAATGTTTGTGACACATGACCTGCTCTTCACAAAGCCATGTTGACTATCTCGAATAAAGCTTTGCTTTTCCAAATACAGGTACACAATCCTTTATCCAAAATCCTCGGGGGCAGCTGGTTTTCAGAATTCAGAATTTTTTGGATTTCCTAATAAATGACAGTTTCATGGTGAAATTAAAAAATTACCAACATGCGAGTACTAAGCGCGCGGAGACAGAATTGACGCCTGCCAGTGCTGGGCTATGCTGCCATGTCACATGAGTGAGGTGGGTCAAGTGGGAATGGAGTTGGGTTAACATTTTACATGCCAAACAACCTTATTATGGAGAAAATAAACTTCACAAAAAAAAACTTCGGATTTCAAATAAAGGATTGTGTACCTGTAATCATAAATCCTGTCCCTCAGAACCTTTTCCAATAATTTGCCCATCACAGACATAAGACTGGCTGGTCTGTAATCCCAGGACTATACCTATTCTCTTTCTTGAACAAGGGAATAAAATCTGCCACCCTCTAATCATCTGGTACTACTCCAGTGGACAGTGAGGACTCAAAGATAATCACCAAAGGCGTAGCAATCTCTTCCCTCCCTCCTCATAGTAACCTTGGGTATACTCTGTCTGGTCCAGGGAACTCATCCATCCTCATGTTTTTCAAAATTTCCAACATATCCTCCTTCTTAACATCAACCTAATTGACGGTTTCATGCTGTCCTCACAAATATCAAGGTTCCTCTCACTAGTGAGTACTGAAGCAACTATTCATTCAGAATCTTTCCTACCTCCTCCGACTCCAAGCACAAGTTCCCTCCACTATCCCTGACTGGCCCTACCCTCACTCTTGTTCCTCACGTAAATGTATAATGTCTTAGGGTTTTCCTTATTCCTACTCAGCAAGGCTTTTTTCATGCTCCCTTCTAGCTCTCTTCAGGCCATTCTTCAGTCCATTCCTTGCTCCGAGAGTCCTGTCTGATCCTTGCTTCCTCAACCTTTAGTAAGCTTCCTTCTTCCTCTTGACTAAATGTTTCACATCTCGTCATCAGAGGTTCCTTCACCCTCCCATCCCTTCCTTGCCTTGGAAGGACAAACCTATCCAGCACTCGCAAGTGCTCCCTAAACAATCTCCACATTTCTGTCATACATTTCCCTGAGAATATATGCTCCCAATTTATGCACCACAGTTCCTCCCTAACAGCACTGTAATTCCCCCTACCATATCTTGGTAGTGTATCTTATTGCAAATGAATGATCCATAGAAACTCCAACATGAATTTAACATCACAATACTGTCAGTTCCACATTTCTTTTTTTGGTAATGCTGCACAATACTAACAGAGCTATGCAAATCTACATTGGAGTCCTTAACAGTAGCACTATTAGAGAGAACTTGACCTCAAATTACAAACACAGACATAAGAACAAGTTTGACAAAGAGATATGTTCACCATAGCAGATTGGTTTGCAACTGGTGTGCCGTGACAAGGCAAAAGGTGTGCTCTAATATTTTTTAGGGAGCAGCATTGCTTTACCCGAGCATTGTGATTGCATCCATGCTTCCAATCTCCTCCAAGCCTTGATATCTGTTATTGAAGGCAGAGTCTGGTGATACCAGGCACTCCTTTCTAGTGCGGGTGCAATCCTGCAGAGTTGTGCATGCATAGACTTCTGATATTCGATATGTGTTACTATTGCATTGGACATTCATACAACTCCCTACAGAGTGAACGCAGACCATTTGGCTCAACGAGCCCACAACAAACCCTAAGCAGCATTCCATACAGACCCACCCCCTGTACCTTATCCTATTCCTGTAACTCTGCACTTCCCATGGCTATCCCTGGACACTATGGGCAATTTAGCATGGTCAATTTACCTAAACTGCACATATTTGGATATGGGAGGAAACCCACGTAGACACAGGGAGAATGGGCAAACACCACACAGTCGCTTAAGGATGGAATCAAACCTGTGCTCCTGGTGCTGTTAAACACCAGTTTAACAGCACCACTATGCCATCCCATTCGTCATCACGAATGCTCAGGAGAAAAGGTGTTTGCTATTTATGCAGCCTGCTTGTACATGCACAGGAGTAAGGTAAAAACAATGACTGCAGATGCTGGAAACCAGATTCTGGATTAGTGGTGCTGGAAGAGCACAGCAGTTCAGGCAGCATCCAAGGAGCTTCAAAATCGACGTTTCAGGCAAAAGCCCTTCATCAGGAATAAAGGCAGTGAGCCTGAAGCGTGGAGAGATAAGCTTGAGGCGGGGAGAAATGGGGGGGGGGAGGGGGGGGGGGGGGAGAAAGTAGCATAGAGTACAATGGGTGAGTGGGGGAGGGGATGAAGGTGATAGGTCAGGGAGGAAAGGGTGGAGTGAATAGGTGGGAAA
>NC_057733.1:1414679-1438007 GCF_004010195.1 Chiloscyllium plagiosum
CTCCCCCACTCACCCATTGTACTCTATGCTACTTTCTCCCCACCCCCACCCTCCTCTAGCTTATCTCTCCACGCTTCAGGCTCACTGCCTTTATTCCTGATGAAGGGCTTTTGCCCGAAACGTCGATTTCGAAGCTCCTTGGATGCTGCCTGAACCGCTGTGCTCTTCCATGCACAGGACTAGACATTTGGTCTGAGCATGCGCAATGATCATGTATCATATTTCCAATATGAGAAGGAACTGCACATACAGTAAAGAGGCAAGCTGCTGAAATAGTTGAACTGAGTTGCCTGCCTGAACATGTTTCCCCATTAGCATGGATTTTAAAGTGAATATTTCTGCAATTTTTTTGTTTAGTCATGCCAATGATCAAGTTTTAGATTATAAGCAGCAGCCTCATTTTCAAATATCTCAAAGCAAAGTTCAAATTCTACTCCCCCCTCAACAAATGTGGAAAACTATGACTGGATACATGCTCCTTTTAGTTCACTATCTTCTGATTCCTCACAAAAGTGGATATTAAAGGAAAAAGAGCACAAAGGTGAATTTTGGAGAGGTGCCTTTATGCACACTTTGGCTGCTGTGACCCACCTTCAGAACTGACAGTAACTAGTTCCGAAGGGTCACTGGGCCTGAAACATTAACTCTGTTTTCACTCCACAGATGCTGCAAAACCTGTTGAGCTTTACCAGAAATTTCTGTTCTTCTAACATTTATTGGTATAAGTTAGGATAGAGGCAAGGGAGGTTTAGGTTAGCTGCATTCTATAGCGATGGCACACTTTCAAGAGACCATTGCAATAAATAGTCTAGCCCAGTAGTTCCCATATTTTTCATTAACACACACTTCAAATGAGACAAACAATTCCATGGTGCGCGCACATTTTTCAGCTGAATTGATTGCTTTTGAGTGTCACATTTATGATGCTAGAGTGGTTCACAACATAATGTATAGAACAAACTAAGGGATCAAAAGCACTAATATTTGAAAAGTACCAACTGCAATACACTATCTTTGACTGTGAGCAGAGACAATTTTCAAAATATGCTCAACTCAACTATTTCTAACTACTTTTGAACAAAGGATCAGAGCAAAATGCAAAGTAAATTGTAGTTTTCTGCATTAGTAGGAAAACTGGGCCTATTGTCTGCGCAGAGTCGTTTGAGCTGCGGACGAATTAAGAGGGCTATTTGACAAATTTTACTCCGCTGTTGAGCATTCCCACTTGTTGTTCCTCATGTACACCAGGGTTGAAAATGCTAACTCGCAAATGTTGTCGTATGTTGTGACGAATGGCAAGGATGGTCAGATTCGATAGTCATGTTTCAGGTCACTGGACCAGAAACATTAACTTTGATCTCTCTCCAAAAATGCTGCCAGACCCTGAGTTTTTCCAGCTATTCCTGTTTTTATTTCTGATTTCCACCTACTACAGTTCTTTCAATTTTTTGTTACATGCTCTCCTGCTCTTGGATTCACTATTGTCTATCTCCAAACCCTTGCAGACATCCAATCATCCAAGATTTGTGCACTCATCTAATTCTGGCCTTTTACATGCTCTCCACTCTGATAAACCCACCACGAACGTCTGTGCCTTCAGCCATCTTGGTCTTTGCTCTAGAATTCCATCACTAAATCTTTCTGCACCTCTACCCACTTTTTTAATACCCTTAAAATCAAACTCCTTGATCAAACTTTTGGTCACTTTGCATGTCACATCCTTCAGTTGGGTGTCAATTTTGTTATAACCCTAGCTCATTGTCATGCATTAGCCTAGTTTCTGTTTTATAAAGACACCAATCCAAAGCTTTTGTTAGTTTTATTTCTGAAGGAAACAAAGCAATTTGATTGAGAAATGAGAAAAGTGCAGGTCTGACTGTGCCTCATTGTGTTGCCAAGAAAAGCAAAAAAACTATTTTGCAGAGTTATGTTTTCCAGCAGGTATCAGTAGATGGCACCCATCTATCCCAAAAACTGTCACACCCCCATTTTTGGTCCTGATAGAAACTGCCCAACCTAACCAAAGACTGTTCTGAACAAAAAGGGCAGAAATTTAATCTGCCCTGGCCTGTTTCTGAAGTTCCTTCATCAAGATACTGACACTTGTACTACCAAAGAAAATGGCTTTGTTTAAGTGGTCAATCATCCTGTCATTCATGAACCTGAAAAGTATCACAGCCTCACCTGACACTGCCCATTGCTCCACTTCCCAAATCTAATCCCAGTGTCGAGATCAATTAATGTAAGATATTCTTCTCAGCACAGTTTGGCTCACCAGGGAATGACAGCAATTCTATTAAATTCTTCCTCAATACGAAAGCAGTGATGATCATATCAGCCAAACAAACTACCAACCTTTGTGACTTGGAAGAATTATCAAGTAGATAGTTCATAATACCACATTCAATACAATTCATACCTGCACATCATTGGATCCAGAAAATAATATTAACTTCCTGTCTGGTATTCAAATTAACTCACTGATTAAAGGCATCCAGAAACAAGAAATGACAGTCACAGCTCCTTGTATACGAGATAGTTTAAAAGCGTCTCAATAGCAAGGCCTGCTTCAAAGCAATAGAATGAAGGAAATGGGAGCCCTGATAGATCAGCAGTGCCTGTTGGATTGCAGCCCAGTGACGCAAGAGGAGTTTCCTCAGTTGTGTGTTAGAATGGTGGAAGTAATCCAACATCACCTCAGCATTAAACATTCATTGCTGTCACAAACAGAGCAGCAGGCAGTAACAATCACTATCACAGCATCTGCTACTGAAGGCTGTGACTCAACCGCTGTTCAAACATACATCATAATCTCACAATGCTGTAATAACACAGGTTTCACTGCAAGTTGACAATTATTCCATCTTCTGGCCTACTCTCCAAATAAGTTTATCTCCTGTTGAGGATGTATAACACTCCAAGTTAAAAGGCATTTGGAATACTGTGAACAATTTTGGGCCCCATATCTAAGGAAGGATATGCTGCCATTGGAGGGGGTCCAGAGGATATGTACAAGAATGATTGCAGGGTTGAAGGGCTTGCAACACAAGGAGCTGCTAAGGACTCTAGGCCTGCACTCAATGGAGTTTAGAAGGATGAGTGAGCATCTAACTAAAACTTAGAGAATATTGAAAGGCCTGAATAGAGTGGACGCAAAGATGTTTCCACTAATAGGAGAGAGTAGGACCTGAGGGCACAATTTCAGTGTGAAGGAATGACCCTTTAGAAGTGAGATGAGGAAGAATTTCTTCAGCCAGAGTGGTGAATCCGTGGAATGCTTAGATCCAGAGGGCTGTGGATGGCTAAATCACCGAGTGCACTTAAGACAGAGCTAGATAGGTATTTGATTGGTACGGGGAGTAAGGGTGAAGGAGAAGGCTGGAGAATGGGATTGAAAAACATACCTGCCATGATCAAGTGGTGGAGACGACTCAATGGGCCAAAGGGACTAATTCTGCTCCTATGTCTTATGGTCTTATAAGTCCACAGTCAGTTAAAAGGAAACATCCACTTTTGTCCCTTCTTCTCACACTAAATATGATGCTCAAGTAAATTAGGCAGCAAAATTCAGCAGGAATGAAATGGAATTCTCCATTGGCTTTTAAGGAGGTATATTACACTGAGTGAAAAAAAAGTATTTAACTGAACCATGCAAATCAATGGTATGAAGGAAGCGTTGAAGACTGTGCAAATAGACTAAAAGGTATGGCAGCAAATAAACAGTGGGCAATACTGAAAGAAATTATTCAAAGAGATCAACAAAAATAAATTGCAGTAAATAAACACTGTGAGCGATCTATTTTTAAGCTTACGAAGGAAGTCAGAATAGTACTAGATTGAAAGCAGATTATAATGTTGCAAGAATAGTAGAAAGTTGAGAAGCAAATAGTAGAAAGTTGAGAAGCAAAGATAGGAAAAAATAGAATGAGAGTAAACAAACCAGGAATATAAAAACCAATTATAAACACTTTTTTGGAAAGTACAAGATGCAAGTTACACACCAGAAACAGAAGTAAGGTTTTATAGTAAAAATGAGAAGACACAAACTCAAGGGACTAAAGCTGACAAATTCTCAGGATCTAATGGCCTCACATGGGTTCTAAAAAAGATGGCAGAGATCACAAACACGTGGGTTATAACTTTACTAAATTCCTCATACTGAAACTGACTAGAAATTAAACTGAACTCGCTACATGGACACTGTGGCTAAAATATCATGTCAGAGGGTCAGAAACCTATAATGTGTAAACTATATCCTGACTCCCCAGGGCCTAACAGTCCATCTACAAAACACAACTCAAGAATGTGGTGGAATATTCTCCACTTACCGGGATGAATGCATTTCCATTGACACTCAAACAGTTCAATATCATCCAGCAACCTGCTTGACTGGCATATCCAACCCCTCTGCTCAGCAGGAGTGTGTGCACCATTTACAGCAAAAATGGAGTAAGGTTCTTTTGACACCCTTTCTAAACCCACGACCATTGACATCTAGAAGGACAAGGACAGCAGACACATTGAAACATCACCACCGCCATCTTCACGTTCTCAGTCACTCACTATCCTGAATTGAAAATATATCGTTGTCCCTTCAGTGTCGCTGGGTCAACATCCTCCCAAATGGCATGTGGGTTTGTCTAAGCTAAACAGTTCAAGAACCAAGTGGTTTAGAAGATGGCACATGACCACATTCTCAAAGACAACACTGGATGGGCAATAATATTGGCTGTGGACATCATTGGCTGAACCAGCATTTAAGTGCATCATTGTAAGATAGTCAGGAGTTTAAAGGGACTTGGGATGATTATTCAGATTCCTGAAGGCAGCAGGACAGGTTAGTTGAGAAGGCATACAAGCCATTTGTATTTATCAGCTGTGGCATAGATTATAAGAGCACTAGGTAGGTTAAGTTGGAACAGTACAGGACTTTGGTTAGGTTGCAGCTGAAGTACTATGGGCAGTTCTGATCTTGGCATTAAAAGAAGGATATGGTGGTTGTGGAGAAGATATGTCAGGATAAGCTTGGAATGTTTTCTTTGGAGCAAAGGAAAGTTGGAGGGAGACCTGATGGAGGTGCATATGATTATGAGGGGCATGGACTGGGTGAACAGAAAGCAGTTGAAGGATCAATACAAGGGGGTAGAAGGTGAAAGGCAGGAGATTTAGTGGCATTTAAGGATAAAACTTTTCACTCAGAGGGTGCTGTGGGTCTGGAATGCGCTTGGAGGGTTGTTGGGAAACCTCACAACCTTTGGATGTGTACTTGAAGTATCGTAATATTCAAGGCTATAGGCAGAGTGCTGGAAAGTGGGACCAGTGTAGGTAACAGCATATTTTTATCAGTACATAGTCAATGGGACAAAGGACCTCTTCTGTCCTGTATGACAACCCTTGGAAGAATTTTGTCTCGCCCCAGTTCCTACTCAACTTTACGTACGGATAGTCTATCCAATATCACAAAAAACTTAAACTCTTCTATTGACTAAGCTTTCTCCTATCACTGTGTTCTAGGCTTCATCTTCCTTAATAAAGACAGATGCAAATGATTCACTCAAGCCGTGCCTCCACATGTAAATTTACCTTTTGGTTTCTATTCCTTTTGACATCCTTTTGTTGTTTATGTACAGGTAGAAAACTCGGGATCCTCCTCTATATTAGCTGCTAGAACATTTTCATAATCCTTCTTTGCTCCTCTCAAATGCACTTGCTGACTGACATTTGCAATAAGCAATTTTTTTCTTTACCTTAATCATCATTTCTTTTCCATCCAGGAAGCTCTGAATTTGTTGACCCTACTTTTTCCTTTTGAGGGAAAGTACATTGAGACTGAATAATATCATCTTTGGAGGGTGCTTATTGTTCAGTTACTGTTCTTCCCACTAACTTTTGGCTCCAGTCGCTCTGATCTGGCTCTACTATTGATTCATTAAAGTCAGTTTGCCTCAGTTGATTATCCTTACTGGGAAGTGTCTATTCATGCTTTCCACTATCAGCTGAAACCTTACAGTGTGGGGTGGGGAGAAAGAATAAATGATAGGTGGAGATGAAGCCCACCGAGAGAAACAACAGTTGGGTAGACAAAGGTAAGGATAATAGATAATGATGAGCTGGGGAGAAAGAAAAGCTATTAACGGGGACCGTCAGTAGGTGAAAATAGATTGGCTGTGTCGAAAGCAGCCCTTGTGACGAGAAAGCCTGAGGTGTGGGGGTTGGTGAAGGACATGGAAGGAGGTGCTCAGGTCCTAAAATTATTGAACTCAATGTCAAGTCCTGAAGACTGTCAGGTTCCCAAGTGGAAAAGGCTCTTCCAGCTTAGAGCCATACAGATACACAGTACAGAAATGGATCTTTCGGTCCAACTTGTCCATGCTGACCAGATATCATAGAACATAGAACATAAATGTTCACCCACTAACAAGCCCACCACTTGTCCCGGTTCATTACCGAGTACCAAATCCAATATGGCCTCCCCTCTGGTTGGACAATCTACATACTGCGTTAGAAAATATCCTCAATTAATCTAGTCCCATTTGCCAACATTTGGTCCACATCCCTCTGAACCCTTCCTATTCATATACCCATCTGAATGCCTTTTAAATGTTGTAATTGTACAAGCCTCCACCAGTTCCCTCTGGCAGCTCATTCCATACACCATCCTCCGCGTGAAAACATTGCCCCTTAGGTCCCTTTAAATTTTTCCCCTCTCACCTCAAACATATGCCCTCTAGTTTTGGACTTCCCCCATCTGCAGAAAAAGGATCCATGCCCCTCATGATTTTATAAATCTCTACAAGGTCACCCCTCAGCCTCTGATACTTTAGCTCTCCCTATAGCTCAAACACTCCAACCCTGACAAAATCCTTGTAATTCTTTGCTGAACCCTTTCAAGTTTCACAACATCCTTCCTGCAGGAGGGAAATCAAAATTATATGCAGCATTCCAAAAGTTGACTAACCAATTGCTCCAACATGACCTCCAAATTGCTCTACTCAATCCACTGACCAATAAAGACAAGCATACCAAACATTTCTTCACTATCCTATGTACCTGTAATCCAAGGTCTCTTTGTTCAGCAACATGCCACAGGACCTTACCATTAAGTGTATAAATCCTGCCCTTATTTGCCTTGCCAAAATCAGCACCTCACATTTATCTGAATTAAACTGCATCTGCCACTCCTTGGCCCATCAAGATCCTGAAGCACTCTGAGGGAACCTTCTTTGTTGTCCACTACACCTTCAATTTTGGTGTCATCTGCAAACTTACTCACTGCATCTCTTATGCTCACATCCAAATCATTTATATAAATGACAAAAAATAGTGGACCCAGCACTAATCCTTGTGGCACTCCACTGGTCACAAGCCTCCAGACTAATTAGCAACCCTCCACCAACATCCTCTGTCTTCTACTGTCAAGCCGGTTCGGTATCCAAAGAGCGAGTTTCCCTCTACTCAGTATAACCTAACCTTGTTAACCAGTCTACCATGAGGAACCTTGAACATCTTATTGAAGTCCATACAGATCATGTCCACCCCTCTGGCCTCATTAATTCTCCTCTTCTTCAAAAAACTCAGTCAAGTTTGTGAGACACGATTTTCTACGCACAAAGCCATGTTCACTCTCCCATACCTTTTCAAATATATGTAAATCCTGTCCCTCAAGATTCCCTCCAACATGCCCACCACTGATGTCAGGCACACTGGTCTATAGCTCCCTGGCTTTTCCTTACCACCTTTCTTAAATAGTAGCATCACTTAAATTGCAGTCTGTGGTTATCAATGATACAACTGTCTCAGCAAGGGGCCCAGCAATTGCTTCACTATCTTCCCACAGAGTTCTAGGATAGACCTGATTATGCATCGAGGATTTATCCATCTTTATGCATTTTCAGACATCCAGCACCACCTCCTCTATAATCTATACATTTTTCAAGATATCGCTATTCACATCCTTACAGTCTGTATCTTCCAAAGTCTCCTCCACAGCAAACATTGATGCAAAATAATCCTTTAGTGTCTCCCCCATCTCCTGCGATTCCACACATAGGTGGCCTTACTGATCTTTAAGGGGCCCTATTCTCTCATAAGTGGGAGGGGAGCAGGGTTGGGGAGAAGGTAGCTGATAAAACAATAGGTGTTAGGTGAAGGTGATAGGTCAGCCGGCAGTGCCGAATTGGAGGCCTGGAATTGGGATAATGTGGGCAGAAAGGAAGTGAGGAAACTGTTGAAACCACATTCATACCATGTGGTTGCGGGGCCCCAAGGTGGAATATGAGGTGTTTTTTCTCCAGGCATCAGATGGTAACTGTTTGGCAGTGGAGGCTTTGAAAGTTAGACGGGAAAGCTGGTGCAATAAGCTCATACAATTGTAGGGCTCATACAATTAATGGTAGGGCCTTGGATAGCGCGTAGAAAAGAGTGGCCTCGGGATGCAGGTACATAATTCTTTGAAGTTCGCATCATATATAGACAGGCTGGTTAAAAAGGCTTTTGGCACGCTTGCCTTCATTGCTCGGTCCTTTGAGTATAGGAAATGAGAAGTCACATTGAGGTTGTACACAACATTGGTCAGAATCTTTTGGAATACTACATCCAGTTCTGATAATCCAGTTATATGAAGGATATTATTAAGCTGGAGGGAGTTCAGAAGAGATTTGCCAGGGTGAGATTAGATTCTCTATAATGTGGAAACAGGCCCTCACTGTCCCTCCGAAGAGAAACCCACCCAAACCCATTCCCCTACCCTATATTTACCCTGACTAATGCACCTGACCTGCACATCTTTGGATTGTGGTAGGAAACTGGAGCACCTGGAGGAAGCCCACGCAGACACAAGGAGAATGTGCAAACTCCACACAGACAGGTAGGAATCGAACCCAGGACCCTGATGCTGTGAGGCAACAGTGCTAACCACAGCCACTGTGCCGCCCATACTAGGGTGTTCCCTAGTATGGAAGGTTGAGTTATAAAGGATAGGCTGGGACTTCTTTTACTGGAGCTTTGGAGGTCAAGATACGAGCTGATGAAATAAAATAATGAGGGGTACAGGTAAGGGTTAATGTTGTCCTTTGGATGGAAGATTTCAAGAATAGAGAGCACATTTTTAAGGTGAGAGGAAAAAGATTTAAAAGGGACATGGGAGGCAAGTTTTTCTTTGAAGAGGTGGTTGGCATTGAGAAAGTATATAAGGAACGAGCAGGTAGGGAAAGAGTTACATTTTTAGTTTTGTGAAACAAAAGGTTCAACCAGCATGACTCAGATCAGCTAAGAAGTTGCAGTAAACAATGGGGTGGTGGAGGCAAGGGTAGTCGATTAACAAGGTGGAAAAAAATTCATTATATAAAGCCATTTAACAAGATGAAGCAGCATTCAGCATGTAAAGTCAGTTAACAAGGTGAAAAGTATTAAGGGAACAGTGTTTCAAAGGGCCTAGCCCCTCCTTCCTTTGGGTCTAATTGCTGGTGCCAATAAAGCAGCCAAGACAGAAACACTAAGTATTGAAGTACAGGGCCTGTCCTTTCAGACCATCCAGTCTGGGTAATCTTCTTTCCACAGTCATCACTGCTACTTGGAGGGAGTGGGGAAGCTCACCACACTACATAGGGCTCCATCTCTCAGCTTCAAAATAAACCAAGTCTTTTTCGTTCTACGTGTGAGGAAGATCAAATCTAGAGGCCACCAATAGTAGATAACATTGGTACCTCAATTATTTAAAGACAATTTCAATGATTTGGCTGAAAGGAATGAATGCAAGATTGCTAAATTTGTTGATGGCACAAAGAAAGGTGGAAAGTATACTCTCAATAGGACATAAGAAATGAGCAAAGGATTACAGACTGGCGAAGTGAATGGGGAAAACAAAATGCCAGCTGGAGCATAACGTGGGAAAGTATAAATTTATCCACTTTGGCAGGAAGAATAAATTAATAGATTATTGAAATGAAAGAAGAAATTTGAAATCTTGGTAGTACAGAGTGATCTGGGTGCCCCGGCATGATCCACAAAAAGATAGTATGCAGATGCAAGTGATTAAGAACACAAAGGAAATGCTGGTGTTCTAGCAAGGGGAATGGAATATAAATGTATGAAGTGTATGGTCTTGGTGAGACCACATCTGGAGTACTGTGTAGAGAGTTTGGGTCTTCATACTTCAAAGATGTTATTATATCTGAAGCAACTTAAAAGTTGATTCTTGGGATTAAAGGGCTGATTTATAATCTAGGAGATATTGTTTAAAAACTGTGATGAAGAGAGCTTCAATTTATTTAAAGAAGCTAGACAGTAAGGACATGAGGAAGGACGGAATGGGGGGACCTGATGATAGATTTAAGATGGAAGGAGGTTCAAGTAGAGCATAAACACCGCAACGACAATTTGGGCCAAGTGGCCTGTTTGTGTACTGTCTATTCAATTCACGCACTACCTCAATTTCCATGGAATTTGCTATTTTAACGTATAACCCTCAATTTGGAATTGTGCACTCAAGACTGTGGCATTAGTCAAACAGAGAAGGTACAAGGAAATTGTAAGTTTAAAAATAGAAAATTACCAAATCAAAGAAAATCCAACAGCAAGCTGAGAGCTTTGCATATGTTAGCAGCTTATTCAGAAATGTCTATGGCAATAAAAGTATATCTTGCCTCATTCAACCTCCAGAAAACAAACCACATCAAAACAGCTGTGGTGGTGGAAGCAGAGTCATTAGGGACATTTAAGCGACTGCTGGACATGCACATGGATAGCAGTGAGTTAAGGGGTGCGTAGGTTAAGTTACTATATTTCACATTAGGATTAAACCTCGGCACAACATCGTGGGCCAAAAGGCCTGTTCTGTGCTGTATTTTTCTATGTTCTAAAACTATTTTGATTACTTACAACTAAGTCTAGTTTGGAGCAATGCTCTATAAAAATTCTGGGCTTGAGTGATCAGCATCAGGAGCATAAACCAGCACATCAAAAAGCAGCTTTTATCTTAACTCTCCTGTTACAGCTCATTATGAGTAACCAAAGTTTCTCACTAAAGCACACTAGTAATAACTAAACACTTCTGTTACAACTACTAACAATCAGACTTTCTTAAAGCTCCTTCTTTGTAATTTGTAGTAAAACCCTTTTGCAAGTAACCTGACCTCATTACTAATCACCCTGGTCAAGCCCACTGCTAATAAACCAACTTTCTTGTTAAAGCTCATTGCTAGTAACACAACTCTACAGTTATTGTTTGTTGCAAGTAACCCAACTCTTCAATCAAAATACGTTGCAAGTAATTTGACTTTCTCATTAAAGTTACTAGTAGCCAGTTTTCATTTTTATAGCTTCTTTGGCACAGTAGAACATTCCAAGTCTCCATGGGTGAGCCTAGAGGACAAAGATGACCAAAACCTTATTCAAAGAGGCAAGTTTTAAGGTGTGTGTTAAAGGAGAAGAAATATAGAATAGAGAGCTAAACGTGTTTAGGAAGAGAATTCCAGAGGATATGGTTTAGTTATTTGGAGACCTAGAAGCCAAAAGAAGGTTGGTGATATAAAAGTGGGGCCAGAATCAGTGCAGCATGGTGATTCAAAAATTTTGTATGAGAGAGGTGGCCACAGGTTAGAATGGATCAAAGCTGTGATACATGAATATGAAAATGAATTTTTTTAAAATTGCATTGTCAGACTGGACTAATATAGATCAACACGGATTGGCACATGATAGGATCTGGGAGCACAGTTTTGCACAAGTTTATCTCCTCTTATAATCATTGAACATATAACCACTATAGAGTGGAAGAAAGCCATTCAGCCTATCGAATCCACACCGACTCTCCAAAGAGCATCATGCCCAGACCCACCCCTTACCCTATATCTGTAACCACGTATTTCCCATGCTTAACCCACCTAACTTACACATCGCTAGACATGATGGGCAATTTAGAATGGCCAATCCACCTAACCTGCACATCTTTGGACTAAGAGAGGAAACCGGAACACCCAGATTCGGGAGAACGTGCAAACTCCACACAGCCTGAGGCTGGAATCGAACTCGGTCCCTGGCGCTGTGAGGCAACAATGCTATCCACTGAGCCACCATGTCACCCCTGTGTAATGTGTACAAGACATGCAGGAGATTGATATTGGAATAGCCCACCCTATTGGAAAAAGATTAAGGTTTTAATAAATTGTTGTAATCTGCTGCTTGCGAGTACAATACTTGAGTCGTGCTGAAATCTTGTTGATAAATGAAATGGGAGGGAGGGAAGATTATCCGGGTACAGAATGGTGCAGAGTTAAAGCTTTTCGACTTACATTCATGAGGACAGGCATAAAAATGCCAAATTTCAAAGGGAGAAATTATTATTCTGCATGAGAAAAGGGTGCTGACTGTTTGGTCAATACACTGCAATATAATGCACCATGCCACATGCTTTTGATAATTCAAAAAGATTTCATACCGAGACACATTCCTTTTACTTGCAAATGACAGACCAAGAGTATGAATACATCTAGTTTGCAGTGAGTCACAATGTGAACCCAACTGATAATCATACATTAGTTGTTAGTGTAACTCTTAGCACAATCAGGATTGCTCAGCAAGTACTGATCAATCATGGATTATATTTAACTTTTGAAATTATGCCCCAAGTTTTGAAAACATGAATTTGTTGAGGACAGAGGGAACAAGCTGTTTAATGTGACTACTCTTAGGCTGTTCACAATAGAAGACAGGACTTAGATACACTCTAGTGAATGTGGCTCTATCTTTAGACTACACACAGATGGAGGTTCAAGAAGCAACTAGAATTGAATCAACAGTGAACTAACCCTAACCCTATGTTGCAGGCGAAAAACTCAAATTATGCAAACATAGCCAAGAAATAATCACCTGTTCTGGTATTTGATGACTTGCAAAACATTAAAGAATTCTTAAAGAATCAGCCATAGAAATTCGAATTAGTTAATTCTCTCACTCCAAAACTGGTTATTTCAGCTTGTTTCCATTTTACTAGTTACTCAGAAAATCAATTCTTCTCTAATCACTGGGGCTAGAATTTCTTTCAAGTTAACAAAACACATAGTTTTGAAAATAACACACTGCTTCCACCCTTATGGACAAAGAACTCAACACCTCATTCAGTGAGTTTTAAAGATCAAGATTACCCTTAATGCCAAGTTCACTAGTAGTAGAAGGGGTTTTATAATGTTGGAAACATTGTCTTGGTTTGCTCCTAATTGCTTGAGCAAACCTTACGAGAAACATGCTTGCACACTTGTAAGGCAAGGACAACAAAACAAATGCGTGGCAATGACCATCAATGCTAGAGGTTGAGACATCTGGGTCATTCCACTCTGAAGCCATATTGCAGCAATCTGATTAGATTAGATTAGATTAGATTAGATTACATTACAGTGTGGAAACAGGCCCTTCGGCCCAACAAGTATTGAACCCGGGTCTCAGGCGCTGTGAGGCAGCAGTGCTAACCACTGTGCCACCGTGCCACCCTTATTCCTATGGAATGGAAGATATTGGAAAAAAAAATAAATTCTTGCATGGCCCAATATGCACTACTCCCCTCAAAATTTTAATTCACCTTATGAGTTTTAAAATTTGCATTCACCAGAGAACTGCTCCGTCTCAACATGCACTCACTCACTGCCCAATCAAATTTTTTTCAAGACAGGGACTTTGTAAGACATTTTATTTCCACCAGCTCTCAACAGTAATGCTGAATTGCATCAATTTGAGACACAACATTCATCACCTCTGCCATCAATATGATGGGTATGCTGGAAAAAGTGATTTGTTATTGGACTAGTAAATGCAGTGCTGGTCCACTAATTTGATAAATCTAAGTACCACCATGGCACATTGGGAATTTGAGGAGAAGCAAACTATTTAAATTCCATGTGTTGTCAACCAGAGACTCTACCTGCTGCATTGACCAGGAGACACTGAATTTAAAACTATGAAGCATGACGCCACAACTGTATACATTATACATACAGTATCTCTATGTGAAACATAGCATCCATAGATAAAAGCAGAGAAGTTATGTTGGAACTGTAAAGGGACTTTGGTACAGCCACAACTGAAGTACTGTGTGCAGTTCTGATCACTGACAATAGGAAAAATGGAAGTGCACTGAACAGAGTGCAGAGGAGATTCATCAGGATGTTGCTTGGGATAGAACATTTAACTTCAAAGAGAGGCTGGATAAACTTAGGTTATTGTCTTTGGTGGTGGTGATGTGAGGCATACCTGATACGAGTACATAAGCTAATGAGTGGCAAGGACAAGGCAGATAGAAAGCAGCTGCTCCCCTTAACTGAAAGGTCAATAACAAAGGTGCAACATTTTCAAGTGAAATGCATGAGGTTTAGAGGGGACTTTGAGGACTTTTGTTCCATCCCGAGGGTGGTAGAGGTCTGGAATGTTCTGCTTGGGAGGCTTATATCTTCACAGTAGGTAGTGGTGTGTTTTTGGCAGTAAATACTTGATGACACAAAGGGCCTCTTTTGTACTGCATCATTCTATGATGAGATGAATGATACTCCTTTCCAAAGGAAAGGTACTCAGTAATTTTCCGAGTATAGTGCTTCATAGCAGACACTGTGGACTGCAAGCCTGGGTTTTCCACTGTCTCCATTCAAGGTGTTAATGGAAACTATTTTGATGAAGTCTACTGTAGCCCATTGCCTTCCAATCAGTTACACTACACACTGTCCTTAATAGATGGTACAGCTACCTTATATTCATATGCAAAGTCAAGATAAATGTAGTAATAATTAAAAGGTCAGTTTATGTTAGCTGATGATAGGGCTTCACTGACCTGTCGAATTAATTGCAACTGAAATATTGTGAAAGTAACAGCTGCAGAGTTTCCATAGACATTAAATTGTGTGTCTGCAAGAAATAAAGAAAGCCTTGAACCTTCTGCTGAAAATGTGAAATACATGCAGTACTTAAGTACATGTGACTGAGCACATGGTGGAAACGGGTTCTCATAAACACAACCACTGCAGGATAACACGGAACTCTGAGAAAACATCATTAATGCACAAAGAGCAAACAGGCCTCCCCTGTGCAAACACCAGTGCACACAGCATACCGCTATCCTGCATAAATATCGCCATATTTTACACAGAATAAACTTTGTGCTAAGCTCTCTCAAGGGTATGTGACTAACCTAATGCCAATCTCCATGGGAAATATTGAGTATTAAGACCATAGCACCTCTCAATCAAGCTTGATACTGTTCAACTTAGGT
Organism: Chiloscyllium plagiosum; assembly: GCF_004010195.1. Taxonomy (NCBI): domain Eukaryota; kingdom Metazoa; phylum Chordata; class Chondrichthyes; order Orectolobiformes; family Hemiscylliidae; genus Chiloscyllium; species Chiloscyllium plagiosum. Next base: position 1,429,930 of record NC_057733.1, read on the forward strand.
AAAAAAGTTCCTATTTACATGGTCCTAACGTTTACTCACTCAAATGATTAGAGGCACAGTGAATTTCAAAGAAGGAATGGCTGAGTTACAATGGAGCTTTGTGATATGACTAACCTGCTGCTATGGCAATAACTATGGCTTCCTCCATGTGGAAGCTTTAGAAAGTCACACTGATAACTCCACGAGCAATTGATCCTCCAAATTAGAATGGCCCCAACTTGAGACTGATGGACCAGTGCAATCAAAGAGATCAGTGTAGGTGACTGGAGGAGGAAATTAAAATATCCAGCTCAGTAAAAGACAGAATTACAATCTTGTAGTTGGGCTGAAGCACATTGTTGTGGTAATTTAGAACAAAGTTAAAAAACACAATACCAGGTTATAATCCAATAGGTTTATTTGGAAGCGCTGGGTTTCAGAGCGCTGCTCCTTCATCAGGTAGCGAGTGGAGCAGAATCATAGGACACAATTTATAGTAAAAGATCAAAGTTGTCCAATAGAAGGCTACAATGACATCATATGCACTAATTTTAGCAGAAAGCACCTCTTGTACTCACTTGATCCAAGTAGACACTTCACATCTGTGTATTTATTCAACAATGTACAATGACATTATCAATGGAGTAAACCAGTCTCAACAATCGCAAACACTTTGCTTTCTTTCCTACCATTTTACCAAACACAAACAATTAAAGTTCATACACATACACTATGTAAAAAAAAACTTTGGGGCATCTATTACTCAGTTGATTTATTAATCAAATATATTTTTGACAGAATATTACTTGATAATAAAGAGATGACAGGCAGGGACAGGAAAGAAGAGAGTGGTGTGGAGGCAGCACCTCAGAATTAAAACTATGCCAGGTTAAAAGCAAATCCAGGAGAATCATGTCCTGGCCAAGGTTCTGTCTCTCTAAAACACTGAACTACTGATGAACTATTAATTGAGCTACTGAAAAGGGAGATTAGTGCTCACTTGGGAAGCAAGGGTTCTCTGTGATTTGGAAAATAGGTAAGGAATTAAGATCACAAATGACTCATATGGTAATTTGATGGAGCAGGATTACTGAGCCAAATGGCCTTGTTCCCATCAGAGGAAACAGATTTGTGCCAACTTTGCCCCACATGGCCTGTTTCTGATCTCAGCTGGTATTACTCTCATCAAGTCCACTTTCATCACTGGCTGCTTCCAGTGACAGTGGGTTCAGTGACTAGAGGGCATAGATTTAAAGTAGTTTATTAAAGAACCAGAGGTAGCACAAGGAAATCCTCTTTTACTGGGAGATATCAGAATCTGGACTGTGCTGCTTGGAAGAGTATTAGAAGCAAACTTGATAGTAACCTAAAAGGAAGCTGGATAAATATTTGAACAGGAACAACTTTGTACGACTGTGCATAATAATTGGCTCTCATTAAAGAGCAGGACACAGGTACTATCTGCCAACTGACCACCCACTGAGTTGTAAAATTCAGAACTGTTGGAGCACTCCAATCAAGACTGCATAATTTTTGTCAGTTTATTATAATTTCTCAGATGTAATGTAGCAGATTTCAGCAATTGTAGCAGTCTTCAATAATTGTAGTTTACAGGACTCATACCTTACTACCAAGTTCCTTTCAGCTTATTTTGTCAGTTAGCAAATCAGGGCAGGACTGTTACAGTTAACCCAACCCTTTGAGGTTGAACACATCGACCCGCATGCTATCTCGGACTTCGAAAGTCCGCAACAGCACCCAAGGCAGAGAGTGGACAAGTTCCTCTTCAGAATCCTTTTCAGACCTGGGACACTCGTACTCTGGAGTAGTTGGTCAGGCATAAGGGGGAGGGTGATTGTGTAATTCTTAAAGTAAATTGTGTAAGATTAAAGATTTACGTTGTGCCTGCTCCAGTTTTCTTATATTTTATATCACAGTATAAGGTATAAATTTCACTGAAGTATTGTACGGATTGGGCAAGTTGAATTTTTTCTGTAATAAAGTTCACTGGTAATTTTGAACTCATTTGAGTCCGTCTGTGCTCTTGTTTGGTCCACCAATTCTGGCTGAGTTCACAGCAGATTCCAGACTATAATTTCACTGTCAAGGACCGAGGGGTGTCTTGGTGATTCGAACCGCCCACTCAAGGGGGATATCTGGCCAGGACAGGCAGTTTGATCTCTTTTTCTGTCCGGGGTACTGCTCGAGTCGGTAGGTACCAGGTGACCATTGTCCCACCAACAAGAGAGGGAATTGCCCAGGCATTACTGGCGGCCGCGATTACTGGTCAGGTGAGAAACAGTGAGATCGGTTCAGCGCTCTCTCTCCAGTGGAGTTGCCCTAGTGCGGCATTCCAGGTCTTTGAGGTTTCAGAGCCTACTGGAGAGAGACCATCACAGTAATCGGCAAACCCCAGACACCAGCCTGAGTGCGGAGTAAAGGAAAGAGGCCCCTCCACTGGTAGGGGGAATTGGAGGAGAGGGAGGAAGAGATTAGGCAAGGCAGAGGTACAGGCTAAAAATCACTGGATTGATAATTCAGAGCCCCATGCTAACATTCTAGAGATAGGAAGAATTCTGAGGAATGACAGAAGAAGAAATTACAATTCAAAAACATTTGGAATTAAATGAAGCTCATCTCATAGCAGTCATCCAATTACTGTCAATTGTCACAAGGAGATCTTGTTTACTAACATACTTTAGGGAAAGAAATCTTTCATCCTTACCCAGCAGAGCCTGATGCAATTCCAGCTCCACAGTAATATGTTTTACTCTTGGTTGTACTCTGCAATGGCCTGAAGCCACTTAGTTCAAGAGTAATTAGTGACGGGTAACATTCTTGCAAGAATAAAACCAAGGCAGCCGTTCTGATCGTTAAGTCCGTCATACATTTGATTTTAGCCCTAAAAGATCTCTCTAATTTTGCAGTGTGGCCTTGTTCTGTGTTACACCAGAGGGATAGTTTCCCTGTATCTACCTCAAGATTAGATGCTCCTTAACCTTCTCAACAAGAAATTGAACTGTAAATCACACACAGAAATGAGGCTATTCAATTGCACAACTGCCGCTTTAAGTACTTTCTCAGCACCACCTCCTTAAAATATAGAAACAACATTCAAGTAAATAATTTAGAACTTTGCTCCACACAAATTAAGTAAAGCCATGTCTATTCTGGAACTTCGTCTGGTGGACACTTTACAAAGTTCATGCTGTGCCAACAAATGCCATCACAAGATCACAAATACCCACATGTTGTTAGTGTTGGGGAAGATTCGGCAAACAATCTCACTTACGGGTGCGGTTTCATTTCGATGTAGTTCTTGGGGATGAAGCCATCTTTTCCATTCAGCTCAGCCTTGTACCAGTTCTGGTCACACTCCTCATTTAAAACCTATAGACATAACACAGACAAGTTATACTGGCAATGGGCAGATGTATGATAGCATGCAACTTGCTTCACTATATTTGAAATCAGGTTTCAGAAAAGTGTTAAAGAAAGAAAGAACCAGGACTAAAAACAGAAGTCATACAGATATGTTTCAACAAAGGTTCAAACAGTCATAAACTATCAAAACAGGCAGAATAAATGCAGTCAAGGGTGTCTTGGATAAGTTTATGAGGCTTTCAATGAAGGCAAAATTCAACTGAAACATAGAATTTTTTTCTCAGCTGCTACCTATTTACTAAAAGCCTTTGTACTCTCCTGCACCCCCAGTTATTTCCAGCATATCGAGGGGAAATATATAAAAGAGATACGCAGAGGGGTGGTACGTGTATGGAATGAGCTGCCAGAGGATGCGGAGGAGGCTGGTACAATTGCAACATTTAAGAGACATTTGGATGGGTATATGAATAGGAAGAGTTTGGAGGGATATGGGCCGGGTGCTGGCAGGTGGGACTAGACTGGGTTGAGATACCTGGTCGGCATGGACAGGTTGGACCGAAGGGTCTCTTTCCATGCTGTACATCTGACTCTATAACCAAAACCATTCAGACCTGTGGTCTGTCTAGTGCCTGGCATGGTTTTAGCATTTTTATACTCCATTCCTTTTCAAATCAGGCCCAACATTCCATTTACTTTTCCTATTACCCATTGAACTCGGAAGGTATGCTTTGGGATTCATGCACTAGGCCCCTGAAACCCCATGTGCTGCAGCTTCTTATTTCCTTTCTCCGTTTAACTAATACTCAGCTCTTCTATTTCTCCAGCCAAAGTGCAAAACCTCACTTTTTCCACACTGTATTCCGTCTGCCAAGTTTTTGACCAAACACGTCATCTACATTAACAGTGCACAATGAAGCTTTAATTCCATATAGGCTGTAGGAACTTAGCCTATTGATATGAAGGTTGGCACTCAGTTGTGGTTTTAATAACAGTGGCTGCAAAATAATCTTCCCTAATCTTACAACATGCAGCCTATTCTGAATGAGGTCAGCAAGAATCATCTCCCCCACACAAGCCATTTTGAAAATTAACTTATTGAATAAATCAGCAAGTCTAACCACCGTTTCACTGACATCCTCATCTCCAAGGTGAACAGGACTGATATATCGCACTGATGATTTTGGTAAAGGTCATATATAAAATAGGTTGATTTATCTGCTGTGGTGTTGACAATCTTGCGCCGTTTTACAAGTTCTCAGAAGAGATCAACGGCTTGAAGCATTACCGGTTCTCTCTTCACAATTACGTCCAACCTGCTGAGTATTGCCAGTGTTATTCATATTACTTTCGATTTCCAGAACCTGCATTGCACTGTTGTGAAGCTGCAGTGTTATATTCTATATCAGCGTTTGACATTCCCTTTTCATCACAATTAACAGTATAAGAGAATGACAAAAACTTGAAACAAGTTTGAAGGATAAAAGATGTTCATTTAGTGCTAAGGAATGATTCACATCTATCTGAGCAGCAACAGAGTTTATCAGACTCATGGCAAACCTGCATTCATCAGCAACGTACCTCGAGGTTCTGTGCATACAATTGGTGTGTAGACATGGATCACAGCATTGACTTCTGGTTCCAGAAGTTGCTGTCACCCATAGACACTGGAGTTCCGTGCAGAAGAAAAATAAATTAGAAGGAACACTGCCCACCAATACCATGCCCCAATGTTACAACATGACAGAACTGACCCTATCTGTACTACACCATTATACAATGGAGTTGAGTTACTCCCATCAGCACTGTGCCCTATTTACACAGTAACAGACTTATGCCCCACCAACTGTGCAGCCTCTTGCACAACCTATTACTGAGAGGAGAAACACGTTTTGAAAAAGACAATCTAAAATCTATTTGTCCCCCACATCACAGATGCCATTCTTCAACCAATTCAATTCACTTCACATGATATCAAGAAATGGCTGGAGATCTGGATGCTGCAAAGTCTATGGGCCCTGATAATATTTTGGAAATAGCACTGAAAATTTGCTCTAGACCTGTTTTACCCCCAGCCAGGCTGTTCCAGTGCAGTTACAACACTGGTATCTACCCAACAACATAGAAAGTCGCCGAGGTTCATCTTGCATACAAAAAGCAGACAATCCAAACCAGGCAATTCCCACTCCATCACACTACTTGAAGTCAAATGATGGAAGGAGTTATCGACAGTGCTATCAAACAGCACTTGCAAAGCAGTAACCTGTTCATTGGCATTCAGTTCAGGCTGCACCAGGACCACTTGGTTTCTGACTTGGTTCAAACACAGACAACGAGCTGACATCCAAAGGTAGGGTGCATTACTGTTCTTGATATCAAAGCAGAACTCGACAATGTGGCATTAAGAAGCCTGATTAAAGCTGAACTAACTGGTAATCAGGGAGAAAACAATCCAATGGCGAGAGTCAAACTTAGAACAAAGAAAAATGGTCACAGTTGTTGGAAGCCAGTCATCTCAGTCCCAGGACATCAGTGCAGGGAGTTCCTTAGTGTCCTTAGCCCATCTATCTTCAGTTACTTTATCAATGTCCTTTGTATTATAATGCAAAAGTAGTTATGCTTGCTGATGCTTGCAAAATGTTCAACACCATTTATGACTTCAGATGCTGAAGCAGTCAGTGTCCATATGCTGCAAAAAACATGGACAAAATTGTACACAGATCTCTGAAAGTTGCCACCCAGGTCTTACAAGGTCTTCATAAAGAAGATATACCCTAACAGCTTCGTCCGCCGATGCCTACCGAATAGACACTGCCAAGAGGACAATGTACATCCTAATAAACTGGTCACCCTGCCCTACATTAAGAAAATAGCAGAAATGACAACCAGACCACTAGAAATCATAGTGGCACACCAACCCACAAGCATACTACGTCAACCCAAGGGGGCATAGCTTTAAATTAAGGGGTGGTAGGTTTAGGACAGATGTTAGGGGTAGGTTCTTTACTCAGTGAGTCGTGAGTTCATGGAATGCCCTGCAGTAGCAGTGGTGGACTCTCCCTCTTTATGGGCATTTAAGCGGGCATTGGATAGGCATATGGAGGATAGTGGGTTAGTATAGGTTAGGTGGGCTTGGATCGGCGCAACATCGAGGGCCAAAGGGCCTGTACTGCGCTGTATTCTTCTATAAAATCCAGGATTGGGCAGATAAATGGCAAGTAAACTTCAATGCACTTCAAATGCCATGCAACGATCATTTCCCACAAGAGACTTTAACAATTCGACTGGAACTGTTCAAGAATGCAACTAGTAGAGTTAATATGGGGGAGCCAGTGGATATGGTTTACATTGATTTTCAGTATGCTTTCAATAAGATCCCACGTAAGATATTAGCATATAAAATTAAAAAGATATTGTACTGACATGAGTGCAGAACGGGTTCGCAGACAGGAAACAGAGCAGGAAAATACAGTCTTTTTCCAAGTGATAGGCAGTGATTCTGGGGTACTGCAGGAATCAGTGCTTGGACCCCAGGTATACAAAATATGTTCTTCATGTTTTAGATGACAGAATGAAATGTCATATCTCCAAGCTTTCAGATAACTCAAAGCTGGGTGGGAGTGAGAGCTGTTAGAAAATTGTGTGAGGTTATTCACTTTGAAAGCAAAACAGGAAAGCAGATTATCTGAATTGAGATAGACGGGAAAAGGAAAGGGGCAACAAGATCTGGGTGTCCTTGAACACCATTCATTGGAAGCAAGCACGTAGATGCAGGTGACAGCAGCAAAAGGGATACTAGCCTTCATAGCAAATGAATTCAAATGAAGGAGCAAAGATGTCTTGCTGCAATCGTGCAGGGCCTTGATAAAATCACACATGGCATATTATATGCATTGTTCTCCTAATGGAGGGAGTGCAACAACAGCTTACCACACAGATGCCTGGCATGGAAGGACTTAAGTATGAAGAGAGACTGGATCAGTTCGAATTATATTTTTAAAAATTAGAGGCAATCTCACAGAAACCTATGGAGTTCTAACAGGATGAGAAACGCAGGATGTTCCCGATGCCAGTGTCCAGAACCAGGGGTTATAACTTAAGGATACAAAGTAGGCTACTGAGGATTGAGGTGAGAAGAAATTTCTTCATCCTGAGTAGTAAGCCTGAGTAGAATTTGCTGCAACAGAAAGTAGTTGAGGCCAAAACATGGAGTGATTTCAAAGAGTTGGATATGATTCCGAGGGTTAAAGTGATCAAAGGGAATCGAGTTGAATCATCAGCTTTGATCATATTGAATAGTGCAGCAGGCATGACGACCTACTTCCTGCTTCTATTTCCTATATTTCTTTATTTTCTGACATTCAATGACATTACCATTGCTGACACCCAACTATCAACAACTTTGGGGTTGGGGATGGAGTAAGGGGCTGTCTTTGACCAGAACAGCTGGGACCAGCTACACGAATGTGATTATATGAGGCCAGGGGCTTGGAATTCATTGCCCACCTTTTGAAAAAATTTAATCGGTCACTCGTCAAGTCACAACATATGTGGTAGTATGGTTGGCGATTGTAACAATGCCAAACTGATATCATTGGGGTTCTTGCTGGGGAAGGTGGGACCTCTATAAACAGGATGGTCTACACCTGAACCCGAGGGGCACCAGTATCCTTGGGGGGGAGGTTTGCTAGTGCTCTTGGAGGGGGTTTAAACTAACT
>NC_057733.1:1438563-1460531 GCF_004010195.1 Chiloscyllium plagiosum
GGAGGAGAGGGTCGTGTGAGGGAGCCGTGGTTTAATAAGGAATTGGAATCCCTTGTTAAATGGAAGAGGGCGGTCTATGTAAAGATGAGGCGTGAAGGTTCAATTGGGGCGATTGAGAGTTATAAGGTAGCCAGGAAGGACCTGAAGAGAGAGCTAAGAGCAGCAAGGAGGGGACATGAAAAGTCCTTAGTTGGTAGGATTAGGGAAAACCCTAAGGCTTTCTATAGGTATGTCAGGAATAAAAGAATGACTAGGGTAGGAATAGGTCCAGTCAAGGATAGTAGTGGGAAGTTGTGTGTGGAAGCTGAAGAGATTGGGGAGACACTGAATGAATACTTTTCGCCAGTATTCACTCAGGAACAGGACATTGTTGCCGATGTGAATACTGAGTCTCAATTAATTAGAATGGATGGCTTTGAGGTATGTAGGGAAGAGGTGTTGGAAATTCTGGAAAGGGTGAAAATAGATAAGTCCCCTGGGCCTGAAGGCATTTATCTTAGGATTCTCTGGGAAGCAAGGGAGAAGATTGCAGAGCAATTGGCCTTGATTTTTATGCCCTCGTTGTCCACAGGAATAGTGCCAGAAGACTGCAGGATAGCAAATGTGGTTCCCTTGTTCAAGAAGGGGAGTAGGGATAACCCTAGTCATTATAGGCCGGTGAGTCTCACTTCTGTTGTGGGCAAAGTCTTAGAGAGAATTGTAAGGGATAGGATTTATGAACATCTGGATAGGAATAATGTGATCAAGGATAGTCAGCATGGTTTTGTGAAGGGCAGGTCGTTCCTCACAAAACTTATTGAATTCTTTGAGAAGGTGGACAAGGGTAAAGCGGTAGATGTGGTGTATATGGATTTTAGTAAGGCGTTTGATAAGGTTCCCCATGGTAGGCTACTGCAAAAAATACGGAGGTATGGCATTGAGGGTGAGTTGGAGGTTTGGATTAGGAATTGGCTGGCTGGAAGAAGACAGAGGGTAGTAGTTGATGGTAAAGGTTCATCTTGGAGTGCAGTTACTAGCGGTGTTCCGCAATGATCTGTTCTGGGACCATTGCTGTTTGTCATTTTTATAAAGGACCAGGAAAAGGGGCTAGAAGGTTGGGTGAGCAAGTTTGCGGATGATATGGAAGTCGGTGGAGTTGTTGACAGTGAGGAAGGATGTGTCAGGTTACAGCGGGATATAGATCAGCTGCAGAGCTGGACAGAAAGGTGGTAAATGGAGTTCAATGTAGGTAAGTGTGAGGTGATTCACTTTGGTATGAGTAACAAAAAGATGGGGTACTGGGCTAATGGTCGGATACTTGGTAGCATGGATGAGCAGAGGGATCTTGGTGTCCATGTACACAGATCTTTGAAAGTTGCCACCCAGGTAAAGTCGCCAAAGTGCGGTGAAGGCGGCATATAGCGTACTGGCTTTTATTGGTAGAGGAATTGAGTTCCGGAGTCCTGAGGTCATGTTGCTGCTGTATAAAACTCTGGTGCGGCCGCATCTGGAGTACTGTGTGCAGTTTTGGTAGCTTTACATTAAGGGGTGGTAGGTATAGGACAGATGTTAGGGGTAGATTCTTTACTCAGCGAGTCGTGAGTTCATGGAATGCCCTGCCAGTAGCAGTGGTGGACTCTCCCTCTTTATGGGCATTTAAACGGGCATTGGATCGGCATATGGAGGATCGTGGGCTAGTGTAGGTTAGGTGGGCTTGGATCAGCGCAACATCGAGGGCCAAAGGGCCTGTACTGCGCTGTATTTTTCTATGTTCTATTGCTTGTTCAAAATAGTCCCCAGCAGTTGACATAGGAATAGCAAGGCTAGACAAAAAAAGGAGATGAGGAGATCAACCTCGTCTACAGAGACTTGACCACAATTCAGTGTCGTACGACGGAAAACTGCAATGTTGGTGGTGCTGAATCACATATGTTAAACCAGAGTTACACTTGCTCCCTGAGTTTTATGTCATAGTGTTACTAGATCACAAGAGCTAGCAGCAGTAGGCAGCAATTCAACCTCTCAAGTCTTCTCTGCCATTCAAAATCAACACTGATCACATCACAATCTCAACTCCACATATTTCAGAACATCAATGTTCTTACAAGTATCTCACCTAATAGCTATCCCCTCAATCAACACCACAGACTCTCTGATCATTAGCACATTGCTGCTCAAGGGTTCTTGATGCACACATTTCCTCCATCACTAAAATGTGAAATAAAATGTTCATTTGGCCATAAAGCATTTTAGAATATCTTGAGGTTATAAGTACTAGATAAATGCACATCTTTCTTATTTTCTTGCACAACATTTTCTCGACTGACTCACCTGTCAAGGACCAGATTAGCTCAGAATGGTTATTAATTTTATTCATGTGCCTCTGAAAGTTCAAATAAATCAGGGAATAAGACAGCAAGTGTATACATGTGAGAAGGGATACAGAAAATCCAAACTTACATCGATAAAAATTCAGCCCATCTCTATGGGGCTCCAAGGCACCTGAGGCTAGAAGGTCTGGTGATAACTTGGTGAAGGACAGCTTTTCAAAGTGAAATCAGCAAAATTGACAATCTTCTCAATTGCAGCACTGGGAGTTTTGCATAATACCCCCGACAAATTGCAAAAAGCTATGCATTTTAAACTAACTTATTTTAGAATTTGGAGTTTGAACTGTGGCATGTGGCTTTTGGTGTGTGTCTTTGAAGATGTTGAATTATTAACTTGTCAGGCTTTCTGATGTCCTTATTTTAAACCAGTATCAGAGTAACACTGAGTGGTAATGGGAATTTGTTGCATTGGGAGAGTTTTACAAGCATGAAGAGTAAACACTAAATGGTATTGGCTTGTCTTCAGTTAGGAATTTATTGTTTTGCTTGGGGAAATATTTACAGCTTAAAAGCTTTTGGTTTCAGTTTGCAGAAGTGTGGTTGAACTCAGATATCTAAATCAATTTCTCTCAGAGAAAATAATTATTTCAAAAAAAGTTAATAAAATTCGAATCTGAATGTTCCAGAACAGAATTGTTCGGTTAGAACTCTGAAGAGGTTATTTGAAGCTGAGAAAGCTCAGTTGTGCAAATACTCAAGAGGCTCAGATTCCAAAGACCAAGAATTTGAATGGAATCTGTAAATGTGATAGAGAAGGGAGTTTCATCTGGCATTGAGTACTGTAAAAGGATGCCATTGGAATAAATGCAATATTGTATTTTTACTGGATTTTGAAACAGTTCAAGCTGTATGAAATGTAAATTAGCTTGGTTTATTCTATTTTAAATGTACAAATTCAACCCAGACTTTATTTTGGGATCTGACCTGCTCAGCAGTCATATCAGCGGGAATCATAATATACAGGATACAGCCAAAAATTGACAGCACCCCATCGGGAACTACAACCAATTAGAACAAGGAGTTGAATACTACCAGAGCCATGGCAAGTGCAGCCTCTCAAACAAGCGGTCAGGTTCCTTGTAATAGTTGAATATTTGATGAATTGTCAAAGCATTGACAATGTAAGAGAAATGAACAGCAAAAGTTCAGTCATGGAGAATCTAATCAGAATTCCTTTCCAGGAACAGCTTAAGATACTCAAACAGAGAAAATCCTTTTTTCTTGAAACTTAAATGTGAATCACAAAATCTGAATCAACCAATCTATCATCCTTACTCATTGATACCCAAGAATCCAAGCAAACTGCTTACCTGGTGCAGTTTAAAGATATATACTTTAGAGTCGTCATATTGTTATGTTTACTAGTAATTCATTACAGAGACTCTACTATCAGTCACGCCTGAACTACACAGAATGGATGTGCCAATGGTGTATTCAACACCGCAACTTCTAGGAGAGAGGCACAATAATCTTCCAATAGAGGAAATGGCAACTCTTGTGGAAGTAGATCATTTTAGAACTCTAGAAAGTTAAAGCTACCACAACCGAAGTCTGTTCTCAGTTAATGAAAAGCAAATCACAATCGAAAATAGATGTTAAAACATTCCAAAATCTTCTAATACTCTCATCTTAAGTCTCAATGAAATACATGATCAAGGTAGATGATTATACAAAGCCAGAAATGTTTCCACACTCTGGGCAACATTCTATGAAATAATTTAGTTTAAAAATTAACAAGACAGTCAAGATTGATGGATTAGTCTTCCATCTGCAGACAAAGCCTGGACTGTAGCAAGTCAATGATTTGATTCATATTAATTCAAACATATATGGACAGAAACCAGAAAAGGTGGGGCATTCTTTGGTGCATGCAGTTCTGCAACATGGGCAGTGAAGATGAGAATTTAGTATAGTTACAACCTGAACAAATTCGAACTCCATTCACGTCACAGAATGACTTTTGCATTTACGATGTGCATTTCCAGTACAAATCGAGTGAAGGCTGCGTTAAAGTTGACGGAAGTTGCTGCATACTTGCACAAATGTGTAATGGTATTATTTTTATTTTCCACATTGAGAGCATTTTCTTAAGTTCAACTTCAGGGATATCAGGGAAACTATCAATCTGCATGCAGATTGTACACTTCATTTGAAAGATGTTACCACTGAAAGCACAATACTCCCCCATCATCAACTGTGTGCTCAAGTCTTTAGTCTTTGGAGCCAGGTTTCATCCAGAAAACAAGAGACGAGAATACTATTGATGAGTTAAAACTGACAACATTAACGCACCAAGTTGGACGTTTATCTCTCTTTACCAGGAATCTCAGAGATTGAACAGCAATCCCCTCAAAGTTCTTCTCCAAGCTACACACCATCTTAATTTAGGACTACTTCACTACTCCTTCACATTGCTAGGTCAAAATCCTCACTGTATATTCTCAGTCTGAACCTTGATAGACCAATTACAGATCTCCTGCTTCCAAAAAGCTGGTGCAAAGCTAAAAGTGCTGCAGTTTTACAGGTGTGGCTCTATGGACAAGATGCAAAACCAAGGCCATATCTCCCTTTTCAGGCGAAGATGAGGGATTCACAAGGCACAAATGGAACAGGTATTTGGATATCAGTGTCACAGCCTATTTCTCCCACAATGTATTTGCCAGAACAAATCAAATGGAGTTTAACTGTTACAATGTTCAAACATTAAACTGTGGGGATATTCTGGAGTAAATAAATCTCGGTGACTCATGTTAGTCAAAAAAAAACTTGACTAATTAACATTCTAGTGCACTTCTGTTGGCAACATTGGTCTAAAATGCTAAATCAAAATTAATTTCATGATCTGGTGCAACTCAGATGCTCTCAGTACTTGAAATGCACGTTCTAAGACCATCCAGAAGAACAGTCTTATTGGTTTGTTTTATTTCTCCTTGAAACCAATGAAAAAAGCTTTCTCGCATTCTCTCAACTACCTAAACAGAACATTGCTCCCTTTTAACTTCAAGTAAATTTATAAAAGAAAAATGAGGAAAATGGCATCAGGAAATAGAATATCAAGTGAGGTTGGTCTAAAAATAAATTTAAAAAGGACAAGGGGTTGGCCATATTTCAGGAGGTTAGATTTAAGCAGGGAACTTTTCATTCTGAAGCCAAGTCAGTCTAACTCCACACACGATAAAATCACTAGGGATGTTGCAGAGGAAACACTGCACGAAACATCCTTCCTCGAATGGATGAGTCTACATTATACTGTCAAACAATAGAGCAAACCTCTCACACATCACAGCTTGAACATCCCAGTTGCAAACTGCTGGGCTGAAGGGCAGAATACAATAGTCATCTACAACGACACAAAAGGGAACTTTCTGCATCTCGCTCTGTCCAGCCCTCCCTGCTTTGCCTAGGTATGACTCTGCTAGATTGTTTCGTCAGAAGCAAAGCTCCAGAATACAGAAATTAAATTCAAAGGTAAATGGGTGGAGTTTGTGTCCTGTCTGCTTAATGAAGAGAAGGTTGGACCAATTAAAACATCAGTCTTTGCACTCTTCTCCTTTGAAAGATTGACTCTAGAACTTGATTGAGCACTCCAGGTGGATTTAGTTCCAACACCATCCTTTGGAGGAAGTGATGAGTGCAGATACTGGACAGTCAGAGTTGAAAAAGCTGATGCTGGAAAAGCACAGCAAGTCACACAGCATCCGAATGACAGAGTTGACGTTTCAGGCATAAGCTCTTCACATCAAGAAGAAGGGGGAAGTGGGCTGGAAGATAAATAGAGGGATGGGCTGGAGGGAAGGTAGGTTGGAAGGCAATAAGTGGATGCAGATGGGGGGGTAATTGGGTGGGGAGGGTGGAGCAGATAGGTGGGAAGGAAGATGGACGGGTAGGATAGGACAAGAGGGTGGTGCTGAGTTGGAGGGTTGGATCGGGGATGAAGGACGTGCAAGTCCTGGGCTGCCTTCACTGCCAAACCCAAGCCACCCACCAACTGGAGGAAGAACGCCTTATCTTCTGCCTTGGGACCCTTCAATCACATGGCATCAACATCAACTTCTATTTTCCAAATCTCCCCCCCCCCCCCCCCCCCCAACACTCCAGGGAAAACAGCCCCAGCCTATTCAGCCTCTCCCATAGCTCAAATCCACCAACCCTGGAAACATCCTTGTAAATCTTTTTTGAACCCTCTCAAGTTTCACAACATCTTTCCGATAAGAAGGCGACCAGAATTGCACGCAATATTTCAACAGTGGCCTAACCAATGCCCTGTACAGCCACAAACATGACCTCCCAATTCCTGTACTCAATACTCTGACCAATAAAGGAAAGCATACCAAATGCTTTCTTCACTACTTATCTACCTGCGCCTCCACTTTCAAGGAGCTATGAACTTGAACCCCAAGGTCTCTTTGTTCAACACTCCCTAGGACCTTACCATTAAGTATATATTTCTGCTAAGATATGCTTTCCCAAAATGCAGCACCTCACATTTATCTAAATTAAACTCATCCCGCCACTTCTTAACCCATCTGATCAAGGTCCCGTTGTAATCGGAGGTAACCTTCTTAGCTGGAAATGTGTTGCTGGAAAAGCGCAGCAGGTCAGGCAGCATCCAGGGAACAGGAGAATCGACGTTTCGGGCATAAGCCCTTCTTCAGGAAGCCCTCAGGATTCCCTCCAACAAATTGCCCACCACCGACGTCAGGCTCACTGGTCTATAGCTCCCTGGCTTGTTCTTACCACCTTTTTTAAATAGTGGCACCACGTTAGCCAACCTCCAGTCTTCTGGCACCTTCTTAGCTGTCCACTACACCTCCAATTTTGGTGTCATCAGCAAACTAACTATACTCACATCTAAATCATTGAAATAAATGACAAAAAGTAGTGGTCCCAGCACCGATCCTTGTAGCACTCCACTGGTCACAGGCCTCCAGTCTGAAATACAACCCTCCACCACCACCACCCTCTGTCTTCTACCTATGAACCAGTTAAATGGCGAGTTCTCCCTGTATTCTGTGAGATCTAACCTTGCTTACCAGTCTCCCATGGGGAACGTTGTCGAACGCCTTACTGAGGTCCATATAGACTTCACAGCGCCGGAGACCCGGGTTCAATTCCCGCCTCAGGCGACTGACTGTGTGGAGTTTGCACGTTCTCCCAGTGTCTGCGTGGGTTTCCTCTGGGTGCTCCAGTTTCCTCCCACAGTCCAAAGATGTGCAGGTCAGGTGAATTGGCCATGCTAAATTGCCCGTAGTGTTAGGTAAGGGGTAAATGTAGGGGTATGGGTGGGTTGCACTTCGGCGGGTCGGTGTGGACTTGTTGGGCCGAAGGGCCTATTTCCACACTGTAATGTAATCTAAAAAAAAGTAATCTAATGTAATCTAATCAGTCTTTGCCTTTCCAAATACATGTACATCCTGTCCCTCAGGATTCCCTCCAACAAATTGCCCACCACCGACGTCAGGCTCACTGGTCTATAGCTCCCTGGCTTGTTCTTACCACCTTTTTTAAATAGTGGCACCACGTTAGCCAACCTCCAGTCTTCTGGCACATCACCTGTGACTATCGATGATACAAATCGGTGGCACGGTGGCTCAGAGCAGCACAGTGGCTCAGTGGTTAGCACTACTGCCTCACAGCACCAGGGTCTCAGGTTCGATTCTAGCTTCGGCTGACTGTCTGTGTGAAGTTTGTACATTCTCCCCGTTTCTGCATGGGTTTCCTCCGGGTGCTCCGGTTTCCTCCCACAGTCACAAAGATGTGCAGGTCAGGTGAATTGGCCATGGTAAATTACCCATAGTGTTAGGTGCATTAGTCAGAGAGAAATGGGTCTGGGGTGGGTTACTCTTCGGAGGGTCGGTATGGACTGGTTGGGCCAAAGGGGCTGTTTCCACACTGTAGGGAATCTAATCTAAAATATCTCTGGAAGAGGCCCAGCAATCACTTCTCTAGCTTCCCAGAGTTCTAGGGTACACCTGATCAGGTCCTGGGCATTTATCCACCTTTATGCGTTTCAAGACATCCAGCACTTCCTCCGCTGTAATATGGACATGTTTCAAGATGTCACCATCTATTTCCCTGCATTCTATATCTTCCGTGTCCTTTTCCACAGTAAACACTGATGCAAAATACTCATTTATTATCTGCCCATCTCCTGCGACTCCACACAAAGGCTGCCTTGCTAAGTTCTGAGGTGCCCTATTCTCTCCCTAGTTACCCTTTTGTCCTGTATTTATAAAAACTCTTTGGATCCTCCTTAACTCTATTTCCAAAGCTATGTTCCCTTTGTGCCTTTCTGATTTCTCTCAAGTAGACTACTGCCTTTATACTCTAAGGATTCATTCAATCTATCCTGTCTATGCCGACATAGGCTTCCTTCTTTCTCTTAACCAAGCCCTCAATTTCTTTAGTCATCCAGCATTCCCTATACTTTCCATGTTTTCCATAACTTGGAAGCTCCTTGAGAAAGGCAGATGTCGATAATGAAATTCACAGCAGTCTCTAAAACACCAACTCAGCCTTTGGCTAAGTGAAGACCCAGAATCACTACCTTGAGGCTAAAGTCATTGCTGCAGTGATCCACATGTTTCTGTGCATTTTGAAGACTTGGATAACCTTTTGCAACCACCTCAAAGCTTTGACAAAGTAGCATTAGTGGCACCTTTGCAAGATTCTCTAAATCTTTTAGTAACAAAGATCGTTTAACAAGGCATCCTTTCCCAAGCCAATACCAAATACAAATTGCAAATGTTCTATTCAAAACTCAGTCACAATAGAAAACTCCGAGGGAAATTCTCAAAAGATTCCTGAAAGGATAGACATGGTCACTGACCTATGGGTTGGAGGTTGAAACAGGGAGTCTTCATGAAGTTGTTCTAGGGTTGGAAACTCAGATTGGAAGACAAAAATTAAATCCACTCATTTCATAACTTTCTTTGACAACGGCCCAATTTCAGAATATGAACTAGCCGAGTAGAGGTAGGCAATTAACCGAGCCTGCTCCACCATTTGATATGATCGTAGCTGACCTCATCATGGCCTCAACTCCACTCTCCTGCCCACTCTCCATAACCATTAAACTCTTTACAAATTTAAAAATTTATATTTCTCCAAATTTACTCAATGACTCAGTATCTACCACACTTCACAGATTCAGAACCAATTTTTTTTGAGAAGTATTAAAGGTATTTGTAACCGAGTCACAAAAGCCAGATAGTGCTGAATTCCTATGGCTCATTACACCCAAGCTCGCAGGAGAAAAAGTGGCAGCACATTGCCAGCACTGCTGCCTCACAGTGCCAGGACCTTGGTTCGATTCTAGCCTCAGACAAATATCTGTGTGGAGTTTGCATCCTCTCCCTTTAACTGCCTGGATTTCCTCCGGCTGCTCTGGCTTCCTCTCTCAGTTCAAACATGTGCTGGATAGGTGAATTAGCCATGGGAAATGCAGGGTTGGAGGGTTAGGTGGGGGTAAGATATTCTTTGGAGAGGCAGTGTGGACTCGATGGGCTGAATGGCCTGCTTCCACACTGGAGTAATTCTATGGATTCTAAGTAATTTCCCATCTGATTTAAATCTGTTAATCCTTATGCTAATACTATGACTTCTTGTTCGAGATTGCCCAACAAGAAAACATCCTCTCTTTAGCATAGTATACACCTTAATTAGATCTCCTCGCATTGTTCTAAATTCAAGAAAGTATATACTTAAACTGCTCACTCTTCCCAAGATAAGCCCCTAATCTCCGGAATTGACTTAGTGAACCTCTTCTGAACTGTTTACAATCTATCTACCTATACCCCTCCTCAAATAAGGGGATCAAAATTGTATGCAGTACTCCAGGTGCAGTCTGACTAATGCCTTGAGAGTTTGATAATATTGAGTTTTTAAAAAATTCATTCACAAGATGTAGGTGTGGCTTACGAGGGCAGCATTTGTTGCCCATTCTCAATTGCCTACAGGGCAGTTAAGAGTCAACCACATTGAAATTAGATTAGATTAGATTCCCTACAGTATGGAAACAGGCTCTTCGGCCTAACAAGTCCACACCGACCCGCCAAAGAGCAACCCATTCCCCAACCCCATATTTACCCTTGACTAATGCACCTAACACTATGGGGATTCCTGATGAAGGGCTTTTGCCCGAAACTTTGATTTTGCTGCTCCTTGGATGCTGCCTGAACTGCTGTGCTCTTCCAGCACCATTAATCCAGAATTTAGCATGGCCAATTCACCTGACCAGCACATCTTTGGATTGTGGGAGAAAACCGGAGCACCCGGAGAAATCCCACGCAGACACAAAGAGAATGTGCAAACTCCACACAGACAGTCACCCGAGGTGGGAATCAAACCCAGGTCCCTGGTGCTGTGAGGCAGCAGTGCTAACTGCTGAGCCACTGTGCTGCTCCATTGCTGAGAGTCTGGAATCACTTGCAAGCCATATCAAGTAAAGCTGGCAGTTTCCTTCCCTAAAGGAGTTAGTGAAACAGATAGACTTTTCCCAACAATCGACAATGGTTTTGTGGTTATTATTAGACTCTTAATTCAAATTTCATCATCTGCTATGGTGGGATTTGAAGCCAGGTCCCCCAGAACCCTGGGCTTCTGGTTTAATAGTCTTGTGATAATACCACCAGGCCATTGCCTTTCTTTTTGGCAAAGGATGTGAGGCGGGGTGGAACGCCAGCTGAAGTTCAGAAATGTACCAGGCACATAATGATTGAGATCTCCTCATACCTTTTGTCTCAGAGCAATATATGCCTCAAGTAGAAGGCAGGAAGATCCCCAATTCAGTACCTAAAATATGCAAAGTTATGGATTGCAGTCAAAAAGTAGGTAGAGTTTACAAGTGAGTTCATATACCTGGATAAATAGGGAGAACCCTAATGTATGGTACCCAATCACTAGCGATGGCCTAAGTACACAAGCGAAAACAAAAACAGGTTTGTCTATGAATTGGCCGATAAAACAGTTTACAAAAATTTAAAGTGAACTACAGTCACTTATGGTAAGATTTCTAAGTGGAACTATGTTACTTCAATACCTTCAGATATAGATTATAGAAACATGGATAATGATATGGAAAATAATTATGGGTAAAGCGTGAAAAGAGCAAATTTTATACCATTGTACATTGCATTGTTTCCAAGTATACTGTCTGCCAAGGTTGATGCACCAGAACAAGCAAGTGCCCAAAGGCCTTTGATCATCTGTGTTAGTCTAGACCAGTAACACAATCAAACCATTGGCATGAACAATGAGACATTGTTATTCCAGAGGACCATTCTTGGACACTAATGTGTGGTGCTATATTAAATAGATTTTAATTTAAAACAAAGCCAAAAATTCTGATAAGGGCTCAATCTTCTTTAATGAAAGTAAAAGTTGTCACAGTCCCAGGGCCCCAAGGCTACTCTCTTATTAGAGAGACACGACCGGTGCTCAGTTTAATCGGAGAGTCACCATGTCTCAGGCAAGGGCATAGATTAAGGTGGTGATGAAAACAATAATTAGAATCTTCCTTAACATAGTCATCGTCACACACTGACTATTGCGGTTTAAAGACAGTGGTTCAACTGTAATTAGTCATTGGTAACATACGTCGGCCTTGCCAATAATACCCACGTTCTGAGAGTTACCTTAAGGGGTGCAGTTTGATCACAATGGGGGCCCCAAGCCAGAAACCCTAAAACGATGCAGATAAATCCAAATACAATGCATGGATTGAAATCCAGCAGATTTAAACAGTTAGCATTTGGTCAATGCATTTCCAATGCACAAAACAGCCGTGAGTCAGTTTCACAGTTCTAAGGATTGCATCTTTAATTGATTGTGGAGTAAACGAGCCTATCGGACCATGACAATGAATTCCAAAATACGGTGAGGGGCATATTCTGTAATACGAACACACTGGTACAAATATATAAATATTACTGCAGGTAATGCGAAGTAACATCTTTAATTGGCCCTCAGGGTAATTAAAAGGTGTATTTTTAACATAGTTAGAAATCACACAATACCAGGTTATAGTCCAACAGGTTTAAGTGGAAGCACTAGCTTTTGGAGTATACTCCGCAACCACCTGATGAAGGAGCAGCGCTCCAAAAGCTAGTGCTTCCAATTAAACTTGCTGGGACTATAACCCGGCATCTCCATATCATTATTTTTAACATGTTCAGTTAATCACTGCAGCATTGCAGAATAAACTTTTGTTTGGGGGAGGAGGTTTCTTCCATGAAGCATTGGGGATCTTGATTATGCTAACAGTGTGGTGAGCCCCAGGGAAAAATTTAGTACCAGCGTCTTGTAAAATATTTCTGTTGAAGTGTCCTATTTAATAATCCAACAGGGGTAGGTGGCCAACGGTTGTCTTTCTGTCTGTACATCCTTGGGCTGAGTCAACAAATCAATGGATCTGATTCATTCACAACCAATAGATTTGTTAAAAACTAGTACTGTGATCTAGGAATATTACTTGAACTCACCTGCCACATATTAACATGCAGTTAATACTGACATCACTCACTCAACGATGACTAATTTAACAACGACTGTAGTAGCTAAGCAGTATAACCCAGAGGTAGAGCCCCTTCTTCTGAGGTCTGCATTCAAATAATGATGTTTGGAACAGATCGATTGAAAGCATGTGACATATTGTCAGGCAGTTAAGTAAATTAACACCCTGCTGTGCAACTGTAATTAACTGCTGAGCACCCAGCAGCAACAAATGAAATCAGGTTTGCCTCTCAATCACTGTAGGAAAATTGAGGAGTGTCTCCTTCAATAAAGGAAAACGTGATGGAGTGCGCAGACAACATCTGGCAGGATTAAACAGCACGAATCTCCAAAGGCCAAAAGGGTGGGGAAGAAATTTACATGTGCGTGGAGGATGAGGCTGTCAGGAAAATGAAAGGGTGGAGTACAGAAGCATGCCTGCGAAGGACGAGAGAGAGAGAGAGAGATAGGGTGGAGAGATTTATATTTTACAAGACATGATCCACCCAAGGTAGCCATTCAAACGTAAGATATTTGGACTGCATTCAGAATTCCACTCCCATCCTTTCTGAACACCACCTTTTACTGCCAAAGGACAAGGACAGTAATTGTAATTGGCTCCAGGTACAAGCACCATGAATCAGACTGTATGAAGTCAGAGGCACAGGATATCAGTCACATCAGTGAGCTATTCATTCCAGAGCAGAACTCCCCTGCATACTGATCCACTTCCTGTATGATAAGCTAAGGATTTAACTCTTGCTCAGTTTGTAACCTCAGGCCGAATAACGCAAATGCTCCCATAAAAAGCAGTACACCGAAGGGTCAGACGGCACTGTGAACCTGAGTGTGTGTGTACAAATTTTGAGACCCAACTGTCACTTCAAACTAAAGATGTTGAAGTATCATGATGATTTCATGTAGAGGTACTGGTGTTGGACTGGAGTGAACAAAGTTAAAAAGCACACAACACCAGGTTATAGTCGAATAGATTTATTTGGAAGTATTAGCTTTCGGAGAGCTGCTCCTTCATCAGGTAGCTAGCTGACAAGTGAGCAACACTCTGAAGCTTGTACTTCCAAATAAATCTGTTGGGCTATAACCTGGTGTTGTGCTTTTAATACATTTCTATCTCAACATCAAGCATCACACTCCTCTCACTATTCCCTCACACTTCTACAGTTCTCACTGCGGGTCAATTTTCAAGTCTTCATTTGAGCCAATTGGGAAAGAGTTTGGGAGGTGTTGTCCCATGTCACAAGTTCAATCCTGGCCAATATTTATTTCACAGACAACATCACTAAGCCAGATTATTTAGCCATTATATTGTTGCCATTGCTGTGCACACATTGGTGTAACTTGGAAATATTAGCAGCCAATGAGACCACTTCAACAAGTAGTTTGACTGACAAACACTTTGGGACCCTAAGGTTTTAAATATGCATAAATGCAAGTCTGTCTTCCTCAAGCTGTAGCACAGTCAATTCTTCCACCGGAACCCATTATGACACAACGTGCCATCAGACTTACATAATGCGCTGTGGCATGTTAGCTAGCTGACTTCAAGATCTTCAGCCTTGCAGCAATCTTGAGGGTTACTATTGACTAGAAACTAAACTGGACCATCCTAATAAATGCATAGCTATAAGAGCGTCCTACAGGCTGGGAATTCTTAACTCACCACCTGTTTCCTCAAAGATTGTCCACTATCTGCAAGGTACAAGTCAGAACATAATGCCAGACTCCTCACTTGCCTGGTTAAGTGCAGCTTCAACACACATAGCTCAACAGCACCCAGGACAAAGCAACCCACTTGACTGCTACCCCATCCACTATCTTCAACATTCATTACAAATGCCGTAACAGCAGCGTGCACCATCTAGCAAAACTAGATTCAATAGATATTGGGGCAAACTCTCCGATGGCTGAAGTCATACCTGGTACAAAGGAAGGTGGTTGTGATTGTTGGAGATCAATCATCTCAGTTACTGGACATCTCTGCATGAGTTCCTCAGGGAGGTGTCCTGGGCCCAACCATCTTCAGCTGCTTCAATGACCCTCCCTCCATCATAAGGTCAGAAATGGGGATGTTCACCAATGACTGCACAA
Organism: Chiloscyllium plagiosum; assembly: GCF_004010195.1. Lineage (NCBI taxonomy): Eukaryota > Metazoa > Chordata > Chondrichthyes > Orectolobiformes > Hemiscylliidae > Chiloscyllium > Chiloscyllium plagiosum. Next base: position 1,453,533 of record NC_057733.1, read on the forward strand.
TGTTTAGCACCATTTGCAATGCCTCAGACGCTGAAATAGTCTATGTTCAAATGCAACGAGATTTGGACAACCTCCAAGCTTGTGCTGACAAGTGGCAAGCAACATCTGCTTCACATAAATACTAGGCCATTACCAGCACTCCCCTACATCAAAGACATTTTGGAAATGACAGCCAGTCTACTCAGAACCCATGGCATCATGGTAGCCCACAAACCCACCAATACATTAAAACAGCAACTAATGAACTTGAAAGACCCTATACAGACAAGCAAAACTAATGTCATTTACAAAATACTGTGCAAGAACTGTAACAAGCACTACATTGGACAAACAAGCAGAAAACTAGCCACCAGGATACATGAACATCAACTAGCCACAAAACATGACTCTCAACCGAACCTGCCACATCAAAACAGTGGCAACAAAAGCCATCCAGATGCTATGAATATTGCAGCAAGTAATTCACCTCCTGACTCCGCAAAGCTTGCCAGACAAGGCATACGTCAGTGTGATGCAATACACCCCAACTGCCTGGATGAATACAGCTAAAACAACACCAAGCTTGACACCATCAAGGACAAAGCAACCCACTTGACTGGCACTACATAATCACAGAATCCTCTACAGCATGTAAGCAAGCCACTGGGTCCATCGAGTCTACACCAACCTTCCAAACAGCATTCCACCCCCACAGCTAACCCATCTAGCTTGCGCATCCCTGGACACTACAGTAATTTAGCATGATCAATCCACCTAACCTGCACATCTTTGGACTGTGGGAGGAAACCCGAGCACCTGGAAGAAACCCATGCAGACATGGGGAGAATGTGCAAACTCTACACAGAGAGTTGTCCCAAGGGTAAAATCAAAACTAGGCCTACGGTGCTGAATCAGCAGTGCTAACTACAGTGGACGGCACGGTAGCAAAGTGGTTAGCACGGCTGCCTCTCAGAGCCAGAGATTTGGGTTCAATTCCCGCCTCAGGTGACTGACTGTGTGGAGTTTGCACATTCTCCCTGTGTCTGCATGGGTTTCCTCCGGGTGCTCCAGTTTCCTCCCACAGTCCAAAAATGTGCAGGTTAGGTGAATTGGCCACGCTAAATTGCCCGTAGTGTTAGGTGAAGGGGTAAATGTAGGGGAATGTATCTGGGTGGGTTGGGCTTCGGTGGGTCGGTGTGGACTTGTTGGGCCAAAGGGCCTGTTTCCACACTGCAAGTAATCTCATCTAATCCTATATGGGAACACCACCACTTGCACGCTCCTCTCCAAGCCATTCACCATCCTGACTTGGAAATATATCACTGCTCTTTCAGTGTCACTGAGTCAAAATCCTGGAATTCCATTTTGGGTCAACCCACAGCAAGTGAACTGCAGCAGTTCAAGAAGGCAGCTCACCACCACCTTCTCAAGGGCAGCTAGGGACAGGCAATAAATGCTGGATAAATATCTCGAAATTAATCACGACTATCACAAGGACTGCAGTAGCGAAAGGAAACGGCATCTATATCCCCCCAAGCATAATGAGAAACTGAAAAATGTCAGCATTACTTCTCATAATCAGAGGGGGACAATGGAGTATGGGTTTAATGTCTCATCCAAAAGACAGTCACAGACTGTGCAACACTCCCTCCACATAGGAGTGAAACTACAGCGCAACGTGTTCAAGTCTATTGAAGCCATGTTTGACAACTTCTGTGTGGTGCCGGTATTCCTACTCATTAATACTTTAGCCAATACATTTGCACAGCCATTAGAGACCTCACCTATAACTAGTCAATTGAACACATATCAGGTAAGTATTATACCGAGTAATTGGAGTCTATAAAGCTTTAAGATGGTGTTGTGTGCATTGTCTGCATTGTTTTAATTATTGTCAAAGCCATTAGGATTCAATAATAGTGAAGAAATCAAACTGTTTGCATTGCTTCTTACAGTAGCTGAAGATTCAAGAAAAGTTGGCTGTTGAATGTTGCCCGCATACACAGTATAATTATCACAATCCTACCGACATCACCATGTCAAAGCAACAGTGAATGACCAACTAACCTAACTAATATTCTGTAGTAACTTAAGTAAAATCTAGCTTGTCCGTAAAATGCAAATCATGATCACAGTTGTTCAGTTAATCCACCACCTTCTGCTGCCTTCATCCAAATTCTACTGGGCAGTAGAGACCCAAGTGCTCCCCATGCCCCATTCAAATGTAAGAATAAAGTTAACATGGTCACACCACACCAGAGTTGCTATCTCAGAGGTTTAACCTGAGGATCACCATGTCTCAGACCACAGGTAAGACTGAGGAGGAGAATCCTTCATGGTAAACTCATCCAGTATGGAAATTGAACCAATAACATCGGCATCACTTTGCCTTGCAAAACAGCTGTCCAGCAAACTGAGCTAAACTGATCTGCCTCCCTCAACCACCCCAGCCCCCACGAAGGTCTAATCAATGCCAGATGACAAGAGTAAGCAAACTGCTTATTTTCTCTTCCAGCCACACGGTTCAATGGCTTTGCTCGACCATGGGTTGTATACTTCTGAGATTTCTGGTGCTTCATGGCTCGCAGGTACTTGCTTAAAGTAATGTAGCCAGAAAACTAAGTCCGAGGTTTGTGGTCACACAGTCATCTGGTTTTCAAAATTGTAAAACATCACTTTTGTTCTTTAGCTTCTGTAAGTCTCAAATAACTGACAGGACACTAGACTCTGGGAGTCAAACACCTAACCATTCAGTAAAACCAAAATCAAAAATATTACCTCACTATCTAGAGATCCAGGCAACTTGAAAGAATGAATTCTAGTATTTGAAGGCTGTTGTTGACAGATGGGTAATTTTAATTCAGCCTGCATTTTAAAAAAATGTAACCATGAAATGTGAGTCAGAGGCAAAGTTATGACTCTTCACAGTAGGGACTTGAACTGAACCTTCTGCCCAGAGATAAAGACCATAACACAATGCCATAAAAGCACTGGTTCATCTCCAAATCCAATATTTACTGCCCATCCAGAAATGTCTTTGCGAAAATGTAGTGAATCACTGTGGGGAATATGGTGTAGGTACACCTTTAATCTACACTAGTTAGGTATTTCATTACTCTTAGGTGCCACCTTCAGACAAAGGGAATTCTCAGACTCATGCAGGAATACTGTATAAGGACAAGGCTGAAACTATTTTAATGGTATGAGACAAATTTTAAAAAGTTGATTAGAGTAGATGGTTCGCAGGTAAAGGGACAACTGGCAAGTGGGAGGCTTTCAAAAGTGAGATAATGAGAGTGGAGGCAATATGTTCCTGTTGGAAGGAAAACGCTCATAGGAGTAGGGAACAATGAATGAATAAAGACATTGAAGCTCTGGTCAAGAATGAGGAGGCGGCACATGTTAGGTATAGAAAACTGGGATCAAGCGAACTTCTTGGAAGAGTAGGAGTGTTGGGAAATTCTTAAGAGGGAAATCATGAGGGCAAAAAGGGAAAATGAGATAGTCTTGGCAAAGGATTACCCAAAGAGATTCAACTAGTATATTAGGAGCAAACAGCCCCTTAAAAATCAACGAGGTCGCATATATGTGGAACCACAGTAGCCCTTCTCCGGACCGAAACGTTGATTTTTCTGCTTCTCGGATGCTGCCTGACCTGCTATGCTTTTCCAGCAACAGACACTCAACTCTGATCTCCAGCATCTGTAGACCTCACTGTCTCCTAAATAAATATCGATGTCTTGAAAACAGTTCACATTACAGAAGAGGAAGTGCTGGAGGTCTTAAAAACCGAAGGTGAATAAATCTCTGGGATTTGATCAAGCGTATCCCAGGACTTTGTGGGAAGAAACTGCAATGCCCCTAGCAGAGATATTTATATCACTAACAGCCATGGGCAAGGAGCCAAAGGACTGGAGAGTGGTTAATGTTGTGCCTTTATTTAAGAAAGCCTGTAAAGAGAAGCTTGGGAATTATAAACCTGAGGATGTGGTGGTTAAACTTGTTGGAGGGGATTTTGAGAGATAGAATCTACATGCATTTATTTGGAGAGGCAAGGACTAATTAGGGATAGTCAGCATGGCTGTGTTACAAACTTGAGTTTTTTAGGATGCAACCAAAAGGATTGACTGCAGAGGGATAGAGATAGTCTAAATAGACTTGACTGAAGGCTTTGATAAGTTTCTACATGGCAGACTGATTAGTAAAGTTAGATCACAGAATTCAGGGAGAGCTTGACAACTGATTAGAAAATTGGCTTGACTGTAGGAGATAAAGGGTGGGGGGGGGGTTGTTTTTGTGGATAGGAGGCCTGTGACCAGCAGGGATCGGTGCTAGGTCCACTGTTGTTTCTCATTTATATACAGGGAACCTCAATTATCCAGCAAGATGCCGATGCTTGGCTAAACTGTGTTGTTATCTGGCATTCGATTATCCGACAAAATACACCTTGCGTTCGGAGAATCGAGGTTCCTTTGTAAATGATTTGGATTAGAATTTAGAAGGCATGGCAAGTAAGTTTGTAGATGACACCAAAATTGGCAGTCATCTAAGATTACAAAGCGTTCTTGATCATTGGGCCAATGGGCTGAGGACTGGCAAATGGAGTTTAATTCAAATAAAGGAGACAAACAAAGGCAGGATTTGTGCAGTTTGTGGTAGGGCCTGGGTAGTGTTGTTGAACACAGACCTAGGAGTTCAGGTACACAGTTCTTTGAAAGTTACATCAGAGGTAGACAGGATGGTTAAGATGACATTTAGCATGCTTGCCGTCATTGCTCAGACCATTGATGTAGAGGTTGGGATGTCATATTGTGGTTGTACATGGAATTGGTGAAGCCCCTTTTGGCGTACTGTGTACAGTTCTGGTTGCTCTGTTATAAGGAAATTATTAAACTGGAGAGGATTAAAAAAAGATTGATCAGGATGTTGCTGGAACTGTATGGTTTTGAGTTATAAGAGGAGGCTGAATAGGTTAGTTTTTTTTTCCACCTGTGCGTAGGTTGAGGGGGTGACCTTAGAGGTTTATAAAATCATGAGATCATAGATAAGGTGAGTATCAAAAATCTTTTCCCTAGGATGGGGGAGTTCAAAATTAGGGGGTATAAATTTAAGGTGAGATAAGAAAGATTTAAAGGAGACCAAGGGAGAACATCTTCGCACAAAGGGTGGTTCGTATGTAGTATGAACTGCCAGAGGAAGTGGTAGATGCAGATACTGTTACAACATTTAAAAGACATTTGAAAGGTATATTAATAGGAAAGGTTTTGAGGGAAATGTGCCAAACGCAGGCAAGTACGACCCGTTTAGTTTGGGAACTTGGTCGACACGGATGAGTTGGACCAAAGGGTCTGTTTCTGTGCTGTATGACTCCAAGTCTCTGGAAATTAAAACTTAAATATAACAAGGCTCCAGTTCTATTTTGCATTGCCTGGCCAACATAGCTATAATGTACCCATAGTGCTGTGAGCTCATGAATTCCAGGATTTTGATCTATTGACAGAAGACTGGTTGGACTGGAGTGTCTGTTTCCATGCTGTATGACTCTATGACTCTAAGTACAGTGTGGTGGTGTGACTCAGATAGGAATTTTGAGGTGGTGGCGTTCTCACACATCTGCCACCTCAATCTTTTAGGCATCAGAGGCTGTGGATTTGAAAAGTATTGTCGAGATAGCATTGGAAAGTTGCTGCTGTGCATCTCAGATTGTCAACTGGAGTTACAATTTTGCACTGTAATACCCAGGTGCACATCTAAGGTGCTGAATGAGGTGATAATTCAGTCATTTCTGGTGCCATAAAGGACGCTGGAGAAATTGGGAGCTAAGGACCACCACTAGTGGCCCTGCTGACTGCATCTGTGGGAAGTGCACCCAACTTCAGCTCCTCAAAAACCGCATTAGGGAACTGGAGCTGGAGGTGGACGAACTTCGGATCATTCGGGAGGAAGGATGTGGAAGTTTTGGAAAGGGTTCAGAGGAGATTTACTTGGATGTTGTCTGGTATAGAGGGAAGGTCTTATGAGGAGAAGGTGGTCGAGAGGTGACTTAATTGAAACATAAGATAATCAGAGGGTTAGATATGGTGGACAGTGAGAGCCTTTTTCCTCAGATGGTGATGGCTAGCACAAGGGGGCATGGCTTCAAATTGAAGGGGTGATACAGGACAGATGTCACAGGTAGTTCCTCTACTCAGAGAATAGTAGGGACGTGGAACTGACTGCCTGCAACAATTGTAGGCTCACCAACTTTACGGGCATTTATATAGTCATTGGATAGGCATACGGATGAGAATGGAATAGTGTAGGTTAGATGGCCTTCAGATTGGTTTCACAGGGCGGCGCAACACCGAAGGGCCTGTACTGCACTATAATGTTTTATGTTGATTAGATTAGATTCCCTACAGTGTAGAAACAGGCCCTTCGGCCCAACAAAGTCCACACCGACCCTCCGAAGAGTAACCCACCCCCCTCTGATTAAAGCACCGAATACCATGAACAATTTAACATGGCCAATTCACCTGACCTGCACATCTTTGGACTGTGGGAGGAAACTGGAGCACCCGGAGGAATGTGTTGGGGCTGCATTCATCCAAGTAATTGAAAGTATTCCATCACCAAAACTAAACACAATAATCCAAATTCTCCATGGTAAACAGAGGAGAAAGGTTCATTGAGGACCTCGCCCATCTCCTGCGGTTCAACACATACATGCCGATTTTGGTCCTTGAGGGGTCCTATGGTCTCTCCAATTATTCTTTTTACTTTAATATACTTAAAGCTCCTCTTTGGATTCACCCTAATCTTCTCAGTCAAGGCTAGCTCGTGCCCTCTTTTCACCTTCCTAATTTCCATCTTCAGTAAACCCGTGCATCCCCTAAATCCCAGCTGCATGTTCATGAGTCATGGTGTGTTAAGACATGGAAATGTGTTGCTGGAGAAGCGCAGCAGGTCAGGCAGCATCTAGGGAACAGGAGAATCGACGTTTCAGGCATTAGCCCTTCTTCAGGAATGAGGAAAGTTTGT
>NC_057733.1:1462545-1480074 GCF_004010195.1 Chiloscyllium plagiosum
AGGTGGTGCTGAATTTGATGGATTTGACTGAGACAGGCTGGGGGGAGGGGAAATGAGGAAACTGGTGGAATCCGAGTTCATCCCTTGTGGTTGGAGGGTTCCTAGCTGGAACTACACTGTAGTTCCGCAACTACACTGGCCCCACCCCCCAACTTTTTCCTCCGCTACATCAATGGCTGTATTGGCGCCGCCTCGTGCTCCCACGAGGAGGTTGGACAGTTCATCCACTTCACCAACACCTTCCACCCCGACCTCAAATTCACCTGGACAGTCTCAGATTCCTCCCTCCCCTTCCTCGACCTTTCTATTTCCATCTCAGGGTTGGTTGGTCCGGGTGTCCCAGAGGTGTTCTCTGAAACGCTCCGCAAGTAGGCGGCCTGTCTCCCCAATATAGAGGAGGCCACATTGGGTACAGAGGATGCAATAGATGATATGTGTGGAGGTACAGGTGAATCTGTGGCGGATATGGAAGTTTCCTTTGGGGCCTTGGAGGGAGGTGAGAGGGGAGGTGTGGGCGCAAGTCTTGCACCTCCTGTTTAAGCAGTCTTGACTATATTGATAAGACAGTGAAAATGAGATTAGATTGCTACCCTCGTGAGATATGGCAGCTGGTCTATGAAAATTCATCTCATGCACAAGCCAAAACACACCATTTTTGATCACTATGTCCTGATAGAATCTTCTTCCCGACCTCTCCGCCCCCACCCCAATCTGTCCTATCACCCTCACCTTGACCTTTTTCCACCTATCACATTTCCGACGCCCCTCCCCCAAGTCCCTCCTCCCTATCTTTTATCTTAGCCTGACCTGCTGTGCTTTTCCAGCGTCACACAGCAAAACAGTATTAATCAATTGCAAGGAGGAACTACACACAAGTCCTGCCCTGATTTGCCTTTCCAAAATGCAGCACCTGATGTTTATCTAGATTGAACTTCATCCACCACTCCTCTATCCATTGGCCCATCTGATGAGGGTCCCACTGAATTTTCCGGCAACTATACCTCCAGTTTTGGTGTCATCTGCAAACTTACAAGCCATACCTCCTATGTTCACATTTGAATCATTTTTATAAATTGAAACGCAGTGGGCCTAGTACTGATCCTTGTGGCATACTGCTGATTGCAGGCCTTCAGTCTGAAAAGCTGAACCTTCACCACTACCCTGTGTCTTCTACCTTCGAGCCAGTTCTTGGCTGAAGTATTTGCATCCATCTGCAGCCAAAATTACTGAGTGCATAATTCATTTTGGTGTACTGTTGGGGTCCAGAGCATCAGAGATAAAAGATTTTTGTATTTTTTATTCACTGCACATGATGTCAAGGAAATGCTGAGCATATTGAATATTATCAATGTTTATAGGCTGACAACATCCCAGCATTGCACTGAATACTTGTGCTTCAGAGCTGTATCTGTATATTGCCAAAGTGTTCAGTATAGCTTCGACAGAAACTCATGTGGGTCAGAGGACAGCAGTTGCAACATCTTTTGCAAAAAGACAGTTGCTTTATGAAGCACAGGAAAACCAGGTGCATTTTGGAAGCTAATCTGCGGCAGACAATATCCCTAGCGCACCACTTTCTGGGTGAAGAAATTTCTCAACTCGATCTTAAGTGGCTTATCCCATATCCTAAAATATGACCCTGGTTCTGCAACTCCCCAATCAGGAATATTTTCCTACATTCACTCTGTTAACTTGTTAGAATTTTATAAGTTTCTATAAGATTCCTGAAGAAGGGCTTATGCCCGAAACGTCGATTCTCCTGTTCCCTAGATGCTGCCTGACCTGCTGCACTTTTCCAGCAACACATTTTCAGCTCTGATCTCCAGCATCTGCAGACCTCACTTTCTCCTATAAGTTTCTATAGTTCATTCTTTTGAATTTCAGTGAACAGAGCCCAAACCGATCTATCCCCTCTTCACACAGTCTTGCCATATTAGGAATCAGTCGGATAAACCTTTGTTGCAGTCCTCCCGGTGCCAGAATATTGTTCCTCAAATAAGGTGATCAAAACTGTACACAATCCTTCAGGTCTCACCAAAGCCCTCTGCAGTTGTAGCAAACCATGCTCCACTACTCAAATCCTCTTGTTATTAGGGCCAATACAATGTTTTCCTTCTTCACCACGTCTTTCATCTGCATGCTTACTTTGTGACTGTACAAGGATATCCATGTCCCCCCCCTTTACCTAAACTATTGCCATTCAATAATAACTTACCTTCCTTTTTTTGCTACCAAACTGAATAACCTCACATATATCTGCCATTAATCTGCCCACTCTTTGAACGTGTCCAAAATCATACTGAAGCACCTATGCATCTTCCTGACAGCTCACCCTCTCACCCAGGTTTGAGACAACTGCAAACTTGGAGATACTATATTTAGCACCTCAACTAAGACGTGGAGGTGGTGGGGTTGGACTCGGGTGGACAAAGTCAGAAGTCACATGACACCAGGACATTCTTCATCAGGTTTATCTGAAGGCACAAGCTTCCATAGCACTAATCCTTCATCAGGTGAAGTCACTAGTGTTAGGCATTTCAACTCTGGGGTAAAAAGATTCTGACCATCAACACAATCTATGGATTTTATAATTTTATAAAACTTCTATCAAGTCTCCCCTCAACCTCTGCTGCTCCAGAGCAAACAACCAAAATTTTTCTAGCTTCTCCTTTAGTTCATATCCTCTAGTCCAGGTAGCTTCTTGGTAAATCTCTTCTGCACCCTCTCCAAAGCCCCCATGCCCTTTCTCTAATGTGGTGACCAGAATTAGTATAATACTCTACATGTGGCCTAACAAAGTCTTACAAAGCTGTAACGTGACATCCTGACTCTTGTACTCAATTCCTCAACCAATAAAGGCAAGGATCGCCTTTACCACCCCATCTACATGCGTGACCACTTTCAGGGAGTTATGGAATTGAAGCCTATGATCCCTCTGTACATCAATGCTGTTCAGGTTCCTGCCATTAACTGTATATGTTGCCTTAACATTTGATTTCCCGAAGTGCAGGACCTCACATTTACTTGGATTAAATCCCATCTACCATTTCTCCACCCATATCTGAAACTCTCTACACTACCCACAACTCCACCAATCTTTGTACTGGATGCAAACTTACAAGCCCATTAATTTTCCAAAGCACTGCTTTGAAGTGTTTTTAACTCCACAAACTAGTTCCTGTCCAACTGTTCTGTTGCCATATATTAACTAGCAAGAGGTCCCGTTTACTCATCAAGGAGGAGAAAGTGAGGACTGCAGATGCTGGAGATCAGAGCTGAAAATGTGTTGCTGGAAAAGCGCAGGTCAGGCAGCATCCAAGGAGCAGGAGAATCGACATATCGGGCATGAGCCCTTCTTCAGGAAGTTTCCTGAAAAAGGGCTCATGCCCAAAACATCGATTCTCCTGCTCCTTGGATGCTGCCTGACCTGCTGCGCTTTTCCAGCAACACATTTTCAGCTGTTTACTCATCACACCTGCGCTCACTAGCTTGCACTGCTCAATCAGGAGCCAATGTCTCAACATCTGGCGGCCAAAAGCAGGGCTTTTTCTCTATTAGTCCTTTCTTTAAAATTCCTCATCAAAACTCATAGCTTTGATCAATTTTTTTGGTCATCTGGTTTTGATCAATTTTTGGTCATTTATCAAACATAACCTTTGCAAACTCAATGAAGCACTTATACACATTTTGTGATAGAAAAGATCACAAATAGATGCTGTTGCTTATAAAGAGCATAGCTGGATCAGCTAAGTCTACATTTAGAATTGTGTGGCCCACAGCGGTTTCTGAATTGCGTACTTATTTGCTCTATCTTAACAGCTTTGGATGGGAAAGATGTTGCAAAATCTTGTGACTGCTTACACAACCTGTTAATAGACTTTACTCATGGATATATTTGGTTTCATGACTCAAGAGTTCATCTTTTTGAATGATAAATCAGTTACCAGAACACATTTCTGTTTTGTGCAGCACAGGGTGAGCAAATTTGAGCCAGAATTTTACCTGATGTATTTTAAATCTCATTTTAACAGTTATCGAACTAAGAATGGACTGTCAACAGGCTTCAATTAACCTCATGACAAGTAAGTAAATTCAATTCATATCTGAACTGATCCTTCCATTTGTCTGTGAAGCTGCCATGCAATACTGAGCACCCTCCAAAGCTACAGCACACCTTGGCTCAAATCCCCAACAAGATTCACAGCAAGAAATAATTCAAGCTTAATTACGGTTGAAGTTACGTGCATTTAAATACAAAAGCAAATGATATTTAAGAGGAGAAACTGCTGACTAGGAAAGGAACCAAGGATGTTTCGCAGACAACATGCAAAATCTTTCCATAAGTAGTAAATTACCAAGGTGAAAATGGTCAAAGGCAAAAAGAACTGAAAATTAGTGGCTGGACACAAAAAAAGTCTGAAAATCTTTTGAGACATGGAATCATCTCTCTTTATGATCAGTATGAATATAAATGCTTCAAGGTAATTAGTTTTTCCTTTGTTTACCTTATAATCCAATCAAACTGTGAACCAATTTAACTATCAAATCACCAAAGTGACCCCAACACTTGAGCATTCAATGCAATTAGTGTGTGCAATACGGGAGATGAAGTCCACACTAACAATGGAAACATGACCTTACTAGGTTATGCACATGTCAAGTGAAGGACTATAGCTGTGCTTTGCAAACCATTTCCAATGTGACCCCTGGTAACTCCCCACCAGCTTTTCAAGGGAAACTAGGGATGGACAAAAAAGTGCTAGTGACATCCATTCCCAGGGTCAAAAAACTTAAATTAACCTGATTCCAGATACCAAGAAAAAACTTAACAGCACTAAAGTAGCACACTTTTTTTTTGTATCTACAGTTCTCATATCAACACAACATGAAAATCAGTTTCAAAGTACTTTGTAGCAAGTTCTAAGCCAAGTTCTCTGTATTACTTGGTAACAGAAGATCACCCCTGCAATCCCTAGCACACACATACCTCTCTCCCAATCTTCCCCCATCACATTCAGCCATCTAATCTCTCTCACCCCATTTAGTAGTGTCCAACCAACCCGATCTGCTGATTGCCATCCATTTTAATTCCCCCTCCATCAGGGGAGATTACAACCCAATGGCCTCAATATGGACTTCACAAGCTTCAAAATCCCTTCACCCTCAGCCTTATACTTGTCCAGCCCTCAGCCTCAACTCCCTGACCTGACCTAACCTGTCCATCTTCCTACTCTCCTATCCACTTCACCCTTCCCACTGACCAACCACAATAACCTCCGACCTGCAACCACCTGTCACCATCCCATACCTGCATCCACCTGTCAACCATCCCACCTATCCTTCCCCAGCCCCACCCCAGTCCCTCTATTTACTTCTGGGCTCCCCTCCCCAGCCTTGAAGCAGCGTTTCGGCTCAAATGTTGATATTCCTGCTCCTTGGATGCTGTCTCACCAGCTTCACAAGCATAAGGTTTGATGCAGCCTTACATACAACACAATTTTTATCAAATACTGGCATAACCATATCAATTTCTTTTGAGACATCTGAGAGGTTGCACTGGGACAAATTAGCCTAAAGCCCCATCAACTTTGAAGGTAATTTATTCCTGATATCCTGGTCAATACTTAGAACCCTCAACATGTGTCAATAAAAGAGTTTATTAGTCATCATCACACTCCTGTTTGTGGATGCCTGTTATGCTCAAACATTGGCTGCTATGCTTTTCAACACTGCACTTCAAAGGTATTTTGCTGGCTGTTAATTCCTTTGCGAAGTCCAGTGGATGTAAAACTCATTCATAAATGCAAGGCTCTCTTTTGAAGCAGGTCCAAGGTAAAAGCAAATCAGCTTGTTGAGGGGGGAACATCCCATCCCATACACAAAAGATGCTGGCTGTGATGAACTGATCAAAAAGATAGAACTAATCAAAACCCCATTGGAGTAAGGCCAATTTTGATGGTATTAGACCGGAATTGAGGGAAATTACAGACAACTACAACTATTTCCAGGAAACTGTAGATGATGAGTCTCACATTGGTGGTTGGCAAGCTAATGGAGACAATTCTTAGGCATAGGATTTATGCATATTTGGAAAAGAATAGACAAATGAAGGACAGTCAGCATAGCTTTGTGCAGGGTTGGTCATCTCTTACTACCTTGATTGAATTTTGAGGTGATGACAGAGGTGATCAATGAGAGTAGAGTAGTGGACGTTGTTTACATGGATTTTAGCAAGGCTTTCAACAAGGTCTCTCATGGTAGGCTCATCCAGATTAAGCAGCATGGGATCCATGATGACTTAGCTGCATGGGATCCATGATGACTTAGCTGCATGGGATCCATGATGACTTAGCTTCATGGGATCCATGATGACTTAGCTGCATGGGATCCATGATGACTTAGCAGCATGGGATCCATGATGACTTAGCTGCATGGGATCCATGATGACTTAGCTGCATGGACTCAGAATTGGCTTGCCCAAAGAAGACAAAGAAAGTTTTTTGTCATATGTATTTTTACAATAGAAATACAATGAAAAGTGGTCTAAGTCATCCTACCATGGCATCTATATTAATGACAGAAGTTACAATAAAATCATAACTCACAAAAGTAAACATAAATCAAAAAGTTCATCAAAGTCTATTTAAAGGCTTTTGGTCTTGAAGAAAGTCAATCAAGAGAATGACAGACACAGTCGGAATGAGAACACTCCCAACGCAGAGAACCAAAACATCAGGACACTACATTAGACTGCCAAGAATGCCACTTTAAAAAAAATACTGGGCCATTAGATCACCAGGCGGGGGCAAGACTGCCACCCACGAATAAAACAACTCTGCCCAGATGTTGGACCACCGTCGAGATCTCAAACAGGGACAAACCGCTCAGATTGTTCCGCACGCCGAGAAAGATTGCTCCTTCGGACCAATGAAAGTCACTACCACTTAGAAGCAGCTCACGGCTGAAGGTTTTAAATGCAGGTATGATGAATTTGACGTTACCGATACTATCTATATTAATTGATAAACGGTAAAATCAGAAAACGAAAAATAGTAAAAGCGAACAGAGTAGATAAGCAAAGAGCTCCTGGCTGAGGAGTCCGTGCACTGCACTCCACTGGAAGGGTGGTTTTCAGGCTAGAGGTCCATGAGTAGTAGTGTTCTGCAGGGATCCATACTGGGATCTCTGCTGTTTGTGATTTATATAAAAGACCTGGATCAAAATATAGATGGGTGGGTTAATAAGTTTGCAGATGACACAAAGATTGGCAGAGTTGTGGATTGTATGGCAGATTGTCAAAGGACACAGCGGGATATAGATCAGCTGCAGATTTGGGCTGAGAAATGGCAGCTGGAGTTTAATCTGGGTAAATGTGAGGTGCTGTACTTTGAGAGATCAACTATTAAGAAAAAGTATGCAGCTAATGGCACAACTCTGAACAGCATTGATGTACTGAGGATCTTGGGCTTCAAGTCCGTAACTCCCTGAAAATGGTTATGTCTTTATTGGTCCGAGAATTGAGTACAAGAATCAGGACATCATATTACAGTTTTATAAGACTTGGTTAAGCCACATGTAGAGTATCGCATTCAATTCTGGTTGCCACGTTACAGGAAGGACGTGGAGGCTTTGGAGAGGGTGCGGAAGAGGTTGACCAGAATGCTGCCTGGATTAGAGGGTATGAGCTAGGAGCAAAGGCTAGAAAAATTCGGGTTGTTTTCTCGGGAGCAGCAGCGCCTGAAGGGAGACTTGATAGAAGTCTATAAAATTATGACATGGATAGATAAGGTTGATGGTCAGAATCTTTTTCCCAAAATTGAAATGTTGAATACTAGGAGGCATGCATTTAAGGTGAGGGGCCAGGCTTTCTTTTTTAAAATAGAGTGGTTGGAGTCTACAATGCACTGCCAAGGGTGGTGGTTGAGGCAGATATGATAAAAGCATTTAAGGGACTCTTAAATAATCATATGAATATGCAAGGAATGCAGGAATATGAACCAAGGGCAGGCAGAAGGGATTAGTTTCAGTTGGTGTCATGTTTGGTACACCATGCCAAACAGCCTGTTCCTGTGCTGTATAGTGCGATGTTCTAATTTTCTAAAGTTGATTGTGGGAGGCTATTCGCAGGTAACAGGCCTGCTGGGAAGTATGAGGCCCTTAAAAATGATATAACGAGAGTTCAGAGACAGCATGTTTCAGTTAGTACGAAGGGCAAGGATGGTAGGTGTATGGAATGCTGTTGATGTGAGAAATTGAGGCCCTGGTGAAGAAAAATGAGACTTAAGTCAGGTATAGACTGCTGGGATCTAGTGAATCCCTCGAAGAGTATAAGGGCAGGAGGAGTACACTTATGAGGAAAATCAGGAGGACAGGGGATAACTTTGGCAAATAAAGTTAAGGAGAATCCAAAGAGATTCTATAAGCACGTTAAGGACCAAAGAGTAACTAGGGAGAGAATAGGGGTCCTTAAAGAACAATGTGGCCTCAAAGTAGAGTGGTAAGTACACAGGATAGTGCAGGTTGCATTTGGTATGCTTTCTTTCATTGGTCAAAGCATTGAGTTTAGGAGTTGGGAGGTCATGTTGCAGCTTACAAGACACTGATCAGGCCACTTTTGGAATATGGTGTATAATTCTGGTCTTCTTCCTGTAGGAAGAATGTTGTGAAACCTGAAAGGCTTTCATAAAAGACTTACAAGGATGTTGCCAGGGTTGGAAGGTTTGAGCTAAAGGGAGAGGCTGAATAGGCTGGGGCTTTTTCCCTGGAGCGTCGGAGGCTGAAGGGTGACAACATAAAGGTTTATAAAATCATGAGGGGCATGGATAGGGTAAACTGACAAGGTCATTTCCCTGTGGAGGGGGAGTTCAAAACTATAGACCATAGATTTAGGGTGATGGGGAGGGGGAAAAAGACTTAAAAGGGACCTAAGGGGCAACTTTTTCACGCAGAGGGTGGTGTGTGTATAGAATGAGCCACCAGAGGAAGTGGTGGAGACTGGTACAATTACAACATTTAAAAGGCATCTGGATGAATAGGAAGGGTATGGGCCAAGTGCTGACAAATGATACGAGATTGGTTTAGGATATCTGTTCAGGTTGGACAGAAGGGTCTATTTCCACACAGTACATCTCTATGACTCTACGGCCATGTATGTATAGAACCACAGGAGATGGGGGAAGATACTAAGTGAACATTTGGCATCAGTATTTACCGAGGAAGAGAACATGGAAGGTAGGGAACTTGAAGAAATAGTGATTTCTTGAAAAGACTTCATATTACAGAAGAGGTGGTGTTGAAGATTTTTAAAAAGCATGAAGGCAGACAAGTCCTCAGGACCCGATCAGGTGTAACCCAAACTTTGTGGGAAGCTAGGAAAGAGATTGCTGGACCCCTTGCTGAGATATTATTAACAGTCAGGGCGAGGTGCCAGAATACTGGAGGATTGCTAATGTGATGCCATTATTTAAGAAGGGCTATAAAGAAAAGCCAGGGAACTATAGACTGGTGACTCTTATATCCATGGTGGGTATGATGTTGGACAGGATTCTGAGGAACAGGATTTGTATGTATTTGGAAAGGCAAGGACTGATTACGAATAGTCAACATGCGTGGGAAATCATGTCTCACTAACGTGATTGAGTTTATTTAACAGGTGACAAAGATGATTGATGAAGACAGAGTGGTAGATATTGTCTATGTGGACTTCAGCAAAGCATTCAACAAGGTTTTGCAAGATAGACTGGTTAGTATGGTTAGATCAAATGGAATCCAGGGGGAGCTAGCCTACTGGACACAAAATTGGCTTGAAGGTAGGAGAGAGGGTAGTGGTAGAAGGTTGCTTTTCGGACTGGAGCCTCTGACCAGTGGTATGCTCAAAGGTCAATGCGGATCCACTGCTTTTTGTCATTTATATCAATAATTTGTATATGAATATTGGAGGCATAGTAAACTTGCAAATGACACCAAAATAGGTAGTGTAGGGGAAGGTGAAGGTAGTCATCTCTGAATACAATGGAACCTGATAAGATGGGGCCAATAGGCCAAGGTGCAGCAGATGCAATTTAATTTAGATAAATGGAAGTGTTGCATCTTGGTACAGTAAACCAGGCCAGGACTTATAAAGTTAATGGTAGGGCCCGGGAGACTTTTGCTAAACAAACAGACTTGGGGGTACAGGTGCATAGTTCAGTGGAGTCACAGGTAAACATGGTGGTGAAGGTAGTTTGTGGCACACTTGCCATCATTGGTCAGAATATTGAGCATAGTAGTGAGGATGCCATGTTACATCGGTGAGACCACTTTTAGAATATTGGGTGCAATTCTGGTCACCATTCTATGGGAAGGATGACGTCGCCGGGCTTGAGTTATAGGGAGAGGCTGAGTAGGCTGGGGCTTTTTTCCTGGAATATCAGAGGCTGATAGGTGACCTTGTAGAGGTTTATAAAAACACGCGGGGCATGGATAAGGTGAATAGTCAAAATCTTTTTCCTAGGGTAGGGGAGTCCAAAACAATATGGCCTAGGTTTAAAAGTGAAAGTGGTCAGATGTTAAAATGACTTTTTTTTTTTAAGAAGATTCCCTCCAGTATGGAAACATGCCCTTCAGTCCAACAAGTCCACATTGATTCGCCGAAGAGTAACCCACCCAGACCCATTCCCCTACCCCATATTTACCCCAACTAATATATCTAACACTATGAGAAATTTAGCATGGCCAACTCACCTAACCTATACACCTTTGGACTGTGGGAGGAAACCAGAGCACCCTGAGGAAACCCACGCAGACATGGGAAGAATGTGCAAACTCCACATAGACAGTCGCCCAAGGCTGGAATCGAACCCAGGTCTCTGGCGCTGTGAGGCAGCAGTACTAACCACTAAGCCACCCGTGCCAACTTGGGTAACTTTTTCATGCAGAGATTGTACGTGTGGGGAACAAGCTGCTAGAGGAACTGATGGAGGCTGGTACAATTACAATATTTAAAAGGAATTTGGATGGATATATGAATAGGATGGGTTTATAGGGATATGCAAATGCTGGCAAACGGGACTAGGTCACATTGGGATGTCTGGTTGGCGGAGAGGATTTGGACCAATGGGTCTACTTCTGTGCTGTATGCCTCTATAACAGTTCCCTGGGAAATTATTAGCGTCGATATTGTGAGAGGTATATTATTATACCTCTGGAGCAAGTGGGACTTGAACCCGGGTCTCCCAGCTCAGAGGCAATGATTCTGCAACTACACCACAAGAATACCAGGTCATTGAGGTAGACCATCCTGTTCAAAAATCTTATTACACACCTTTTGAACCCAGGAAGGGACATTTTCACAGGAATCCACAGTCATCAGGATAGTGTCTTCAGCTGCTTTGATGGCTTTCTGTACATCAAAGTCAAAATTGGGATGTTTGTTTATGACTATATTCTGTTTAGTACCATTTGCAACTCATTGTAGTACCAGCATGGTCAACAATATTCAGGCTTGTCGCTGAGTTACTTGCCACTTATCAGACCCAACCCTGGATGCTGTCGTAGTCTTGCTATGTATTGACACACAGCTCCAGTATTTTGAGATATTGTTGAGGTGGTGCTGAACACAATCAGCAGCAAACCTCACTTCTGTCTTATGACGGAGGGACAGTTACTGATTGAGCAAGATACAGCTGGGCCTAGGACTCTGCAGCAACCAATTAAGTTCCTTTAACAGCACTTTCAAAACACATGACCCTTGAACTCTGTTGGCTAGTGTGGCATAAACAATGCCGTTTCAAACCCCTTACTAGCTGTGACAATTCATGGAACTTCCTTCATAATTGGATAGACTGCAACAGTTCCAGCAGGCAAATCAGTAAAATTGGAGGGACAAGTAAAGGAGGGCAATAAATACTTGCCTTGCCAGCAACACACACATCCTATGAAGGTACAGATGTGTATAAGTGTGAGATATTCGTTTGTAGATGGTATCACCCAATCTGATGAATTATATTGTATGACTGAACGTAATGAGTGTTAAGGGTGTTGCATATGCGAAACCAAGTAGCCACACTCATAATTCACTTCCTGTTACTCAGCCCCCTGCCTCAAAGGTGCAACAATTTTCCAAAGTATAAAGTATTTCACAAAGTATGAACACTTGTAATTAGTATTATTCAACCAGTAAATCAGAAGAACCATCAATTAGCACCTGGCATGAGCAGGACATAAATTGAATGTGTATGACAGGCCTACTGTTCACCTTGTCACTACTTTAGAGAAGATCCAGATAAGTTGCAACCTCAGCATTTTATGACAGCGCTGTGCCTGCTTCATTGTCTGCTCCTTGATCTCAGAACAGTGACAGGGCACCTCCTTTTCAGAAATGCTTCCGTTGGAATTTCAAGAACTTACACAAATTTCTACAAACTAGTTTTTGTGCTGATTTCTCAGTCAGACTTCAAGGCAAGGCCAATCATCACCCGAAGGAAAGAATTACCAGAGAGAGAATAATTACCATGCAATTCTCAGTTCCCTCCAAGGAGAGTACACCTTGTGCAGATGTCACTATAATTTGCAGGGATTCCAAGTTAACTTATTTTAGGATGATGCTGCCATTAAAAATTAGTAAAATTCATAACTGTTTCCCATAATTATTATTAGAATTCAGGCAAAGTGATTCAGCCACAATGATGTATTCCTGCAAAAGCCAGATAATGGAGCTTGGTGGAAGCCTACCAATTCTCACACAGTAACTGGGAAAGATGCACTGCAGTGTGTTGGGGAGGGACAGCTACCAAGGAGGACTTAACTGGCATCCCAACTGGCTCATTCCCAGCTAAGTCGATCTGTGGGATGGTCTTTGGACTGCTAAAAAAAAAAGTGAAGACACTAATGGGGGGGTGAGGGAGAGAGAGACCGAGAGAGAGAGAGAGAGAGAGAGAGAGAGAGAGAGAGAGAGAGAGAGAAAGACCAAGAGAGAGAAACCAAGAGAGAGAAACCAAGAGAGAGAGAGAGAGAGAGAGAGAGACCTATCACTTCACTGAACAAAAAGCAGGGAATTTAAATGCAAACACAAGCTTCAAATGAATGATCAAAGATAACCTCAATACTTTCATGTTTGAGATGCTGTGATGTACATTCAGCCAGTTGCTTACTTCTTTGAAAAACTGAGATAAGGACGATTTATACTCCACTCTAAAATCCCAAATTACCAACTTGTGCAGCCAGCATGACAGTAATGTACAATTGATTGGAGGAAAGGGAAGTTTTCCTGGTCTGCTTCCACCATGACAACTCCTCTGCTGGCAGTGAAAGGCTGAAATGTCTATGGCCATATTGCACTATGCAAACTGCAAAGGCAACAACTTGAGTTGCGAGGTTTCATTTCCTCAGCTCTGCATTGGGCACAAGCCATTTAAAAGGAAAAACACAGCATTACAAATAATTTTGCTAGCAGTGTTGATTGTTCTACTTCATGTTGCACAAATCTTTCTGCTATTTAGACGAAACTAAGCACAACTTTGTAGCAGAAATTGTGCAACAGCAATATTTCAATGACGTAGCCTCTCTGCAACACTGAGTCCTTGCCAAATGTGGCTTTGCAGCAGAAACGAAGATAGTTCAGTAGTAATCATGAGATTGTTTTATTGCTGATGTTTCACATTGTGTCACTTCCTGGAAAGCAGCAATGTTTTGCTGCGAAATAGAACATTTAAACAAAGCAATATTTTGGAAAGTATATGCAGCCAACCAAGAAAAGTAGAACAAAACAGAACAAAATTACAAATTAAAACAAAAAACATTTTAAAGGCAACCTATTGGCCGATTAACCCAACAGTAAACCCAATCTTTCCGGTTGAGAAACTAGGTGGCTCACAGCAATGTTATGTAGTTGGAGGGGTGCGTGTTACCCCTTTAAAAGAGGTCAGGTGACTCAGAGGGGGAGTTTTGGGTCAGTCTAGATCTGACTGTGCAGCTGAAAAGGCATGCAACAAATTGTTCCTCGATCAAGTTCTACAGGCTGATCCCAGGTCTTTTTATAATTTATAAATTTATATGAACATAATAACTGGCAACGAGGGTGAATCATGGCTAACTAGTTACCATCGTTTTCTAAGGAAGGGAGAAGATCAATCATTGCCCAGACTTTGAAAACAGAATGGGGAGAAAGTAGCGTGGCAGACTTTCTGAAAGACAGACCAAAACACTGAGTGAAGCTGTTACAAGGGCATTCAGGCTGCAATCAATGATGGAGAAGAAGGGTGCTCATCACGGTGTGGGCGAAGAGAGACTGTCGTGAGGGGAGTCGGGCTGCAATCAATGACTGAAAACAGGAGCTCTCACCCAGGAATTTACAGAAATTGTTGCACAGAGCGTTCACCAAGGGTCTCAAGCTGCAAAAGGCTCCAGGCTACTTAGACTCAAGTGGTGAGAAAAATTTCCACCAGCAATGGGAATGATACTGGTTTTCTTGAGCACCATTGGGAGAAAGACTATCGCAAATCTAAGAAAGCTAGAGCAACCAAAGAAAGTAGTAGAGAAGACCCTATAAAGAACTATGTGAAGTATTGGAAAGTAATGTTGCACCAAAGCCACTGATGATCATGGAATAGAGTCATAGAGATGTACAGCACCTTCGGTCTAACTCATCCATCCATACCAGATATCCCAACCCAATCTAGTCCCACCTGCCAGCACCGAGCCCATATCTAAACCCTTCCTATTCATATACCCATCCAGATGCCTTTTAAATGTTGCAATTGTACTAGACCCCACCACTTCCTGTGGCAACTCATTCCATACACGTAGCACCCTCAGTGAAAAATTTGCCCCAAAGGTCTCTTTTATATCTTTCCCCTCTCACCCTAAACCTATGCTCTCTAGTTCTGGACTCCCCCAACCCAGGGAAAAGACCTTGTCTATTTACCCTATCCATGCTCATGATTTTATAAACCTCATGCTTGCCTTTTTTTAAATAAACAGGTACATCAGGAAGGAGAATCCACCTCAATGGGGTTAGTGGAACGCTGCAGATTCGGAGGGCTCCTCCAGGATGCCTTATGGCCTCAGTTGGGAAGCCATTCAACAGAACCTACTAACAAAGACAGACCTGGATTTCACAGCAGCGTCGGTGCTCAGGTACATAAAATTGCCAAAATTCAGCAGAGTGCAGTACCAGCAGCAGAATGCCGCTGATGTGGCAAGGTTGACCAAAAGAAGTCAATGTGTTGGACTTGAGAAGCCCAGCCGAGAAAGTATAAAAACTGGGCCGCCTTGAGCAAAATTGCTGGTTAGAGCTCAAACAAGAGAAAGGGAGTCAAAAAGAAACAATCTTGAGGATAAGGCATAAGTGTTACATCACCAGCAAGTAGGCAGGGAGTCAGTTGAGTCTGCAGAAGCAGAAGGGCCAAATTCAGAGTTTTGGTTAAGCATGCTGTCAGTAAAGGGTGAAGCTGATAATTTCTGCATTCTTCGCAAATAAGGAGGTAAGGATGGAAGTGGATACGTTCTCTAATTCCCAAAAAAAATTAATAGGGAGAAGTTAAGGACACAGTCACTGAAGTCTGCCAAGATTATACTGCGGACGTACAAAGAACAAGTGGTACCACTGAATGGCAAAAATACTGTAAAGGGAGCAGAACTGGTTACAAACGTGGCAAAGAGGTGAATAGCCTGCATTATTCAGATGCTCCCGGTGAAAAAAATTAAAGTTGAATTTGGGCATGGTTAACAGGCTGGCAGACTCAAACATGAGTTTGCAAAAAATCTGTACAAGTGTAAAGATGTCTTCATGGAAACCCTAGGAGGAAATGAAAGTTAAAGTTCAGCAGAACCTGGAGGCTTATCAGAATCATAGATTCATAAAACCCCTATTGCATGTTTAGAGGCCATTTGGCCCATCGAGTCTGCACTGACCCACCAAAAAGTAACCTACCTTGACCTAGTCCCTTACCCTATCCCTGCAAACCCACATTCATCACGGCTAATGCGCCTAGCCTGCACATCCTTGGGCGAACATGCAAACTCCACACAGAGTCCCCCAAGGCTGGAATTGAGCCGAGATCCCAGACGCTGAAAGTCAGCAAGATTAACCCCTGAGCCACTGTGGAGTCTGAAGGTGCAACGGTACCATACATAATTCGGTCTAAAGTTGAAACTGGAACAATTGGTTAATCTGGGAGTGCGGGAACCAGTAACCACCAGTGGGTCACTCCAATCGTTCTGGTCTTAAAAACAGGTGGCACGGTGAGTATTTGTAGTGACTTTAAGGTCCCTGAATACGGATCTATCCCCTCCTTCTACTCACAGGAAACCTATTCAAGTGGACTGGCAGAGAAAGAAATTCTCTAAAATGGATTTGTTGCAGGCCTACAATGGAAGTCACAAAGGAGTCTCAGTCTCCGCTGACAACAATGACCACGGGGAGACTCTTCTGATACAAGCAGCTTCATTTTGGCATCAAGTCAGTGCCTGCTCTATTCCAGAGGGCCATGTATGAAACTTAAAGTGGGTTGCCAGGAGTTCAGTGTAATCTGGACTATAGTTTGGTCATTGGCTCCTCTGAAGAACAGCATTTAAGAAACATCAATGAAACCCTAAAAAGGTTGCAACAGCATTGCCTAAAAGTAAAAAGGATGAAATGTGAGGTTTTTAGGTACTCCATCAAATAGCTGGGCCATGTAGCCATTGGTGAGGAACTACACAAGGCACCCAAGATGATGGACACTGATGGCAGTGTCTCAAATTAGATCATTTTTGGAACTTGTCAATTACTAAATCAAATTCATTTTGGATCTGGCAACTGCAGAAACTCTTGCACTGGATAGTGGGGAAAGGGCGGCTGTGGAAATGGACCCTGGGTTGTGAGGAGGCTTATTGGAAGCTGAAGCAAGCCATAAAAAAGGTCAGAATTGTAACTCATTTTGATCTGAAGTTAACACTAGTGAGAGAGGGTGTGTGTGTGTGTGTGAGAGAGGGTGTGTGTGTGTGTGTGAGAGAGGGTGTGTGTGTGTGTGTGAGAGAGGGTGTGTGTGTGTGTGTGAGAGAGGGTGTGTGTGTGTGTGTGAGAGAGGGTGTGTGTGTGTGTGTGAGAGAGGGTGTGTGTGTGTGTGTGAGAGAGGGTGTGTGTGTGTGTGTGAGAGAGGGTGTGTGTGTGTGTGTGAGAGAGGGTGTGTGTGTGTGTGTGAGAGAGGGTGTGTGTGTGTGTGTGAGAGAGGGTGTGTGTGTGTGTGTGAGAGAGGGTGTGTGTGTGTGTGTGAGAGAGGGTGTGTGTGTGTGTGTGAGAGAGGGTGTGTGTGTGTGTGTGAGAGAGGGTGTGTGTGTGTGTGTGAGAGAGGGTGTGTGTGTGTGTGTGAGAGAGGGTGTGTGTGTGTGTGTGAGAGAGGGTGTGTGTGTGTGTGTGAGAGAGGGTGTGTGTGTGTGTGTGAGAGAGGGTGTGTGTGTGTGTGTGAGAGAGGGTGTGTGTGTGTGTGTGAGAGAGGGTGTGTGTGTGTGTGTGAGAGAGGGTGTGTGTGTGTGTGTGAGAGAGGGTGTGTGTGTGTGTGTGAGAGAGGG
>NC_057733.1:1480793-1496344 GCF_004010195.1 Chiloscyllium plagiosum
GAGAGAGGGGGAGAGAGAGAGAGAGAGAGAGAGAGGCTTTGCCTTCTGGAGTTAGAGCTGTACTATAACACACCTTACCAAATGGAGGGGAGACATGCATCATGATCACAATCAAAATTGGAGAAATATGTCCAAGTCAAGAGGTAGACTGGACATGGTTTTCAGCATACAGAAATTTTCCTATTTCCTTTATGGCAGGCACTTTGTGATGCTAATTGACCAGAGGTTTCTAACCTCTATTTTTGATCCATATACAAGAATACCAATGATGGCACCATGCCTGCAGAGATAGGACTAGCTCTGTCAGCTGGCTTCTATGAAATCAGATACAAACAGGCGGAGAAGTATGGCAATGCACATGCCTTGTCTAGGCTGTCACTTTCGGGGAATACAGTTTGTTTCCTACTGGAACCTGAAAATTACTTACTTTTCCCAAGAAGACAAGGCACCTGTCAGTGGTTAGGTGTGGAATACTACCCTGAATGAGCCAGTTTTGAGCCAAGTAGTGGACCTTGTCTTGAGAGGAAGGGCTAGTCAAGCTAACTGCCCAGAATTACACCCTTACGTGTTGAGGTGGTAGGAATTGTTTATATTAGTTAAGTGTTTAATGTGGGGAATGAGTGTTGTTATTTCACACTGCATTTAAGACATGGACAGTTTGTCAACTCAGCTTCCGAGCTTCTGTCAAGCCTACTGGCTCCAAGTTGGCTGTATTTTCCAGACATTTCCCCCTCATTTACAGGACTAGCAATCAGGCATGCTACAGATCTATTTGTGACCAAGAATGTACTGCGATTAA
This sequence comes from Chiloscyllium plagiosum, assembly GCF_004010195.1. NCBI lineage: Eukaryota > Metazoa > Chordata > Chondrichthyes > Orectolobiformes > Hemiscylliidae > Chiloscyllium > Chiloscyllium plagiosum. The sequence continues at coordinate 1,481,593 of NC_057733.1, forward strand.
TTGGACCACACAGCAAGGAGAAAAGAGTAGATAAGGTTTTAGAATTTCAAGGCTGAGCATATGTTGCGATGACTGAAATTACACACATTACTTGAACTATTTCTATCCTAGGCTTGGAACAGAGTGCCACAAATAAAGCAGCAACTGTGAACTTGCACATCTCATTGTATAAATGTTTCAAGTCCGTGACTGTAGCAGAAATTCTTGGTCTCCAAGGATAGATAATTTCACCACTACCTCCTATAAATGGTTAGCTGTTATAAACATAATTTCTGGATATACGTTTGCTCGCTGAGCTGGAAGGTTCGGTTTCAGATATTTCGTCACCATACGAGGTAACATCAGTGAGCCTCCAGATGAAGCACTGGTGATATGGCCTGCTTTTCATTTGCGTGTTTAGGTTTCCTTGGGCTAGTGTCGTAATTTCCTGTGGTGATGTCATTTCATGTTCTTTTACTCAGGGGGTGGTAAATGGGATCCAAGTCAATGTGTCTTGTTGATAGAGTTCCAGCTGGAATGCCATGCTTCTGGGAATTCTCACGCGTGTCTCAGTTTGGCTTGTCCTAGAATGGATGTGTTGCCCCAGTCGAAGTGGTGTTAACTGTATATAAAGATACTAGTAATAGTGGGCCACGTTTTTTGTGGCTAGTTGATGTTCATGTATCCTGGTGGCTAGTTTTCTGCCTACTTGTCGCTTGATCTTCTTTAACTTCATCAGCAAGGGCAATATCGTCAAGCTTGTGGACCTATGCCTTACCACCCACTTCACCTTCAACAACAAAACCTACAGACAAACTAACAGAACACCCGTGGGATCTCCGATATCAGAGTTCTTAGCAGAGGCAGTAATGCAGAGATTCAAACCAACAGTTCTGCCAACTATCCAACCCAAACTTTGGTTTCAATACGTTGGTGACACCTTTGTGATCACTAAAGGAAACAAATTAGAGGAAATCTTCAAGACCATCAATAAACCAATACTGGCGTAAAATTCATGAAGAGGAGGAAAACAACAAATTGCCATTTCTCGATGTCGCAGTGGAGCAAACAGGGGAACTTCAAACCAGCATCCACTGGAAAACAACACATACAGACCAAGTACGGAACTACAGAAGCAATCATCCCAACACCCACAAACGAAGCTGCATTAGAACATTATTTCAATGAGCCACCACACACTGCAGCAGAGGAACTACAAAGAGCAGAGGAAAATCTCTTAAACGGCGCATTCAAAAGAAAAGGGACCCTAAGAACACAGTCCGCCAATTTCTCAGCGACAAACCCAAACAAGCAGACAAAACATGTCCAGAAACATTACCAACTCTCCCCTACATCAAAGACACCGCAGAAATGACTGCAAGACTACTTATGGTAGCCCACAAACCCACCAACACACTAAAACAGCAGCTAATGAACTTGAAAGACCTATACAGACAAGCAAAACTAACGTCCTTTACAAAATAGCTTGCAAGAACTGTAACACACACTACATTGAACAAACAGGCAGAAAACTAGCCACAAAAAGATATGACCCACTCTCACTGATATCTTTGCATACAGTTGAGGAAGGACACCACTTCGACTGGGACAACACATCCATCCTAAGACAAGTCAACCGAGACATGCGCGAGAATTCCTAGAAGCATGGCATTCCAACCGGAACTCTATCAACAAAAACATTGACTTGGATCCCATTTACTTGAGAAAAAAAACAGGAAGCAATGTCACCAACCCAAGGAAACTTCAACACAAATAAAATGCGGGCCATACCACCAGTGCTTCATTCGGAGGCTCATTGAGGATGTTACCTAGTATGGTGACGAAATGCCTGAAACTAAACCTTCCAGCCCAGTGAGTAAACCTACATAGAGAACCTCAACCTAAGCTACAAACCTCCTCAAAACTCAATAAACACAAGTTACAGACAGTATTGTGACGTTGGAGCTCAAAGTTATCAGTTAGTTCTAAGGTCTTAATTTCACATTGCACAATCCCTACATTGGTGGGGCAAGCAAATCTCAACTGTTCATCATTAGCTCGTTTACAGTTTAGAAATCTTTGGCAAAACAAATAAATATCATTGTCTCCCTCATATACATTAATGATAAACACAATCTTTATTGTTATCTACACATGCTTACTTTATATTCCCAGATGCAACAGATGCCTCATCTTACCCTTTGTTTACAACAATTATCCCTGGATGACATATTTAATGCAAAGGAAGCAATGTTTCCATGAACAAAATACTGAGGCAATACTAAGACACAAGAAATAGTAGACCACTCGGCCTATTAAGCCTGCCCATTATTCAATATAATGATTTTGAACTACAACGCAGTTTTCTCACACTCTCCCCAAATTGCTTGATTCTAAGACCAAACATTTGTCCATCCCAGCCTTGAATGTATTCAATGAAGCATCCATAACATTGTGAATTAATTTCTCCTGCTTTTTGTCAGAAGTGATCAGTTGCTTATCTTAAGACTACTAGTGCTTAAGATTTCCTGGCCAGCGGAAACAAATCTCTCAAAGTCTACCCTTTTAACCCTCTCAAATCTCATATTGTAAAACCTCCCAGGCAACCCTCCATCTCCCTGATGCCTGCAATTCAAACTTCAGCTACACAATTCTTGACCCAAAATTGACCCAGATACAGTTGTCCAGATTGTATTTCACAGATAATCTCACCACCAACCAGTGTCTACCTTACCATATCCATGCATTACTGAAAAAAGAACATGATGATTGATAGCACTTTCAAATCATGCCAAATATTGTTTTTTGCCTTGAACTGGTACTTTTACAAACCATAACAGGTCTGTACCAGCAATACTCAGGGCTCTGTTGAACCAAAATACTATTTATTCAGTAATAATTGTGACCATGTCTGACATCATTCTACGTGAGGTGGTCAAAGCTTCTTGGGAAGCAGACAAGAAATAAGAATTAAGACCACAATCAGATCAGTCATGATCACATTGATTGGCGTAAAAGGCTCAGGAGGGAAAGCAATGTTTTCCAGGCCCTATGTCTTTGCAGCACTGATCTAATATCCCAGGCCATTTTTATCAGACAAGACACTGTTTGCAGCACAATAAATGCTCTGTATCTGCAAAAGCACGAATTGCAATTTGCCTATCCGCACCAAAAAATAATTGATGAAAATCAACATCTGCTAGTAAAAATCACACTTATCTGCAATTTGAAAATTATTTTTAACCGACTTTTGAATGAGCTCGGCACTTAGAAATATTATTTGCAGCAGTTCTCAGGAACCGAATATTTGTGGATCTGCATTATTACAGTTCACTCAAATAATCTTCAATACTGGATTTTTGCATAGCTGTCATGTAAAGCATTCTATCGCAAAGTTTTTTTTTTAAAAGAGGCCACATGAGAATAAAAAAGAAACATCAATAATCAAGCAGCAAAGTGCAAATCACACAATGAAGCAAGAATATTTCAGTCCTGGTACATGCAGGATGAAAGTGAATTGACAAAAATGCACACCCTACCTCCAACCTAGAATTTAGTTAACAGCTCTATCACTAGCAGTGAAACACTCTAGCAATACTCTGCATGGTACACCCAAGTATGCTGAGAAAGATGATTCTGCATTCATTTAATCATAGTGAGCATACTGAAATGCTGAGAGAGAATTAATTGCTCCAGTAGTTGCTGCATTTTGCAAAGGCAAATCAGGACAGGATTTATACACTAGATGGTAAGTCCTGGGGAGTAGGCTCTTTACAGCCTTCTGGACTTAACATTGGGTTCAACATCTTTAAATGGTGAACCATTTATTTCCTTTCCTTTTAGCTTGTCATGTCCTTCCCTCACCCATACCACTTACTGTCCTTTCAAGTAAGGTAGAAGACACATTATTCTGCCATTCTCACATTCCGACTAACGTCTTTTCTCCACCAGCACCCTCACACTTCACCCCCTCTCCCACCGAACTGTAGCATAAATGCTGCCCCTGCATACTTCACTTCAGCTCTGATGAAGAGGAGCCATCTAGACTCCAAATGTTATCTGGTTCTCTCTCCATGGATGCTGCCTGACGCGCTGTGATCTCCAACATTTGTTGTTTTCAGGTCCTGGGAAGTGTTGCTGAACAAAGACATCTTGGAGTACAAGTTCAAAGTTCCATGAAAGTAGAGTCACAGGTAGATAGGATAGTGAAGGTGTTTGGTATGCTTTCCTTTATTGGTATAAGAGTTGGGAGGTCATGTTGTGGCTATACAGGACATTATTCCAAAAGTGGCCTAACCAATGTGTGTAATTCTAGTCTTCCTCCTATTGGAAGGATGTTGTGAAACTTGAAAGGGTTCAGAAAAGATTTACCAGGATGTTGCCAGGGTTGCAGCATTTCAGCTATAGGGAGAGGTTGAATAGGCTGGGGTGATGTTCCCTGAAGCATCGGAGGCTGAGGGGTGATCTTCAAGCTTTATAAAATCATGAGATGCATTGATAGGGTAAATAAACATGGCTTTTTCCCTGGGGTGGGAGAGTCTAAAATAGAGGGTACAGGTTTAAGATAGGAAGAGAAAGATTGAAAAGATATCTAACGTGCAATTTTTTCACGCAAAGGGTGGTGCATGTATAAAACAAGCCGCCAGAGGTGGTGGAGGTGGGTGGTACAATGACAACATTTAAAAGGCATCTGGATCTGTATATGAATGGGAACGGTTCAGAGGGATATGGGCCAAATGATACTAGATTAAAGTTAGGATATCTGGTTGGCATGGACAAATTCGACTGAAGGGTCTGTTTCTGTGCTGCAGAACTCCGACTCTAGTTCTACTTCCTTGTTTCCAAAAATATTACCTGGCAATTGAATCAACAATAGACACCACACCCCCTCCTCCAATGACATTTTTGTTTTCCATAAACCCTTCATTAGATTATCACTGCAGTAGGACAATATCTTCTTTTTGAATCAGAGGCAGGACTGCTTCGGGAAAAAAACGCATGCTTCATGCTCTCAACCTCAGAATATCACTGCATTTAGCAAGGTCTGCATTGAAAACATGCACACGAGTAAGTTTGCAGATGACACCAAAATTGGAGGTGTAGTGGACAGCGAAGGAGATTACCTCAAAGCACAACAGGATCTTGATCAGATGGGCCAACAGATTGCAAAGTGGCAGATGGAGTTTAATGTAGATAAATTGTGGGCCACAGCACTGCTGCCTCAGTGCCAGGGACCCGGATTTCATTCCAGCCTCCATGATTGGCTGTGTGGAGTTTGCACATTCTTCCCGTGTCTGCGTGGATTTCTTCTAGGTGCTCCAGTTTCCTCCCAGTGAGGGTTAATATAGGGTAAGGGAATGGGTCTTGGTGGATTACTCTAAGGATCGGTGTGGAATTGTTGGGCCGAAGAGCCTGTTTCCATTCTGTACGGATTATAATTCTGTAGTGATTTTAATTCTAATTCTAAAAGATGTGAGATGCTGCATTTTGCAAAGGCAAATTAATGGTACGGTCCTGGGGAGTGCTGCTGATCAAACAGACCTTGGAGTGCAGGTTCATAGTTCCTTGAAAATGGAATCACAGGTAGATAGGATAGTGAAGGCGACTTTTGATATGCTTTCCTTTATTGGTCAAAGCAGTGAGCATAGCAGCTGGGAGGTCATGTTGTGGCTGTACAAGACCTTAGTTAGGCCACCTTTGGAATATTGTGTTCAATTTTGGTCTTCCTCCAATCAGAAGGATGTTGTGAAACTTGGAAAGGGTTCAGAAAAGATTTTACAAGGATGTTGCGGGGGTTTAATTATTTGAGTTATTGGGAGAGGCTGTTCACTCTGGGGCGTCGGAGGCTGAGAGGTGACCTTATGGAGGTTGATAAAAAAATGAGGGGCATGGATAGAGTAAGGCCTGTTCCCTGGGGTGGGAGAACCCAGAACTAGAGGGGGAGAGAGAGGAAAAATTTTAAAAAGGGACCGAAGGGGCAACTTTTTCCACGCAGAGGGTGGTGCATGCATGGAATGAGCTGTGGAGAAGGCTGGTACAATTACAACATTTAAAAAGTGTCTGGATGGGTAGATGACTGGGAAGGGTTTAGAGGGATATGGGCCAAGTGCTGGCAAATGGGACTAGATTAGGTTAGGATATCTGGTTGAGTTGGACCAAAGGGTCTGTTTCTGTGCTGCACATCTCTATGACCCTAAGAATGTAGTCACAATCACGTTTTGGGACTACTCACTGTGGTGAATTTCCAGAACTGATACAAGAGCAGCTCAACTGATGACATGCACACCTGAGACAGCAGACTGACAGTTCAGCTGAGTTTGGTTTGATGTTTAGTGCATTACTGACAGAGTCCTACAACATTGGGCCTGCTGCCATTTTATCAGGTACAAAACCAAGACCATCTCCCTCATCAATTAGCTGTTAAAAAAAACCCAAGGAATTAATGATAGGAAATTAGAGACCTACAACTAAAGGAAAGGTTGTTTTACTTGCTTTGCATGTGAATCACTGGTTTTGCTAATTTAACAGTAGCTACATTTCCAGAACAACATTTCGGAATGTTTACCTCTAATGCTTACAAGACTGGAAGGTTTGCGTTATATGGAGTGGCTGGACAGGCTGGCACTTTTTTTCCCCTGGAGAGTAGGAAGCTGAGGGGTGATCTTATTGCGGTTTATAAAGTCATAAGGGACAGAGATAAGATGAATCGCCACGGACATTTCCAGAGAGTTGGGGAATTCAAAACTAGAGGGCATAGGTTTAATGTGAGAGGAGAGAGATTTAATAAGGACATGGGGGCAACCCTTTCAGGCAGAGAATGGAATGCATATGGAACCAAGCTGCCAGAGGAAGAGGTAGAGGTGAATACAATTACAACATTTAAAAGTCATTTGGACAGGTACATAGATAAGATTTAGAGGGATATGGGCTTAATGCAGGCAAAGTTCAGTTTAGGAAACCTGGTGGGCATGGATCAGTAGAGCCAAAGGTCCTGCTTCTGTGCTGTATGATTCAATAACTTGATTGTAGAGCAAACAACTTAAAGAAGGGTTACACACTGCTCAGTAAAATCAAAATTCCTGTCTAATGGTTCCCTGGACAGAAAGTACTTGGTCTTTTGTGCTGCAGCTGCCAATTCCAGTAACTACATTTCTCATGTATCCAATATCCAGATTAATGTGTAATATTTTTTCCTAAACCATATGCCCTGTAAACCCTTTTACAAAATAACGCAAAATAAATGCTTTAAAAGTGCCGAGTCTCCCTTGAGGTTAGGTACTTCTGCAGCAGTAATGGCATCAGCGTGTAAACACATTGATATTCGTTGTTGTGGGCTCAATGCCTGGATATTACAGCACATGTACTGTGCAAAATATCACAATGAGCAATACACAATCACTGTACAGCAGCCTGCAGGCCAAATGGCTACATTTTCTGCATGACAATGAGAAAAACAGTGTAGTTTGCCCATCTTTCCAAAGCCTGAATGCAAATATAAACAGTACTTTTGGCTGCCAACGTGGTGAAAACAGACACACCCGGACTGACTGACACAAATCAGCTACTAGCCTTCAGTTAACACAGCCAAGTAAAGAATTAATGATAGTTAATTAGGCAATTACATTTAATTAGCAGACAATCTAGATGAGCCAACAGATAAACTAACTCCACAACATGCTTCTTCAAAAGGCAACTTGTTGAAAGTGCTGCATTGAGGTTTGCTAATTTTCTAATTTCTGGTTAGGCATGAGAATTGCCTGACTCATTATTAAAGGTGGTTAACTGGACAATGATGTTACCAGCAGCGAGCTTCACTTTCAGAAGAGAGCTGCACTTCATCCTTCCTACATAACAGGAGTTACAGTAAACATACTTTGCTGGCTGTGAAGTACATTGAACATTCTAATCAGGGCTGTACAAATGCAAGTTTCTTTTCCCCATTACAGTGCTCAACACCAGACCGTCATCATCTGCTGACTCCCCAGTCACAGAGACGTACAGCACGGAAACAGACCCTACTGTCCAACTCGTCCATGCTGACCAGATATCCCAACCTAACCTAGTCCCACCTGCCAGCACCTGGCCCATATCCAAACCCTTCCAATTCATATACCCAACCAGATGCCTTTTAAATGTTGCAATTGTACTAGCCTCCACCACTTCCTCTGGCAGTCATTCCATATACATACCACTCTCTGTGTGAAAAGTCCATCCTTAGGTCTTTTTTATATCTTTTCCCTCTCACCCTAAACCTATGCCCTCTAGTTCTGCACTCCCCCAACTCAGGAAAAAGACTATCTATTTATCCTATCCATGTCCCTCATGATTATAAACCTCCATAAGATCACCCCTCAGCTTCCGATGCTCCAGGGAAAACAGCCCCAGCCTATTCAACCTCTCCCTATTGTTCAAATCCTCCAATTCTGGCAACATCCTTGTAAATCTTTTCTGAACCCTTTCACATTTCACAACATCTCTCCGATAGGAAGGAGACCAGAATTGCACGCAATATTCCAACAGTGGCCTAACCAATGTCCTGTATAACCGCAACATGACCTCCCAACTCCTGTACTCAATACTCTGACCAATAAAGGAAAGCACACCAAATGCTTTCTTCACTATCCTATCTATCTGCGCCTCCACTTTCAAGGAGCAACACTCCCGAGGATCTTAAGTGTATAAGTCCTGCTAAGATTTGTTTTCCCAAGATGCAGCACCTCACATTTATCTAAATTAAACGACAGCTGCCACTTCTCAGCCCATTGGCCCATCTAAATCAATATCCTGTTATAATCTGAGGTAACCTTCTTCACTGTCCAGTACGCTTCCAATTTTGGTGTCATCTGCAAACTGACTAAACAAACCTCTTATGCTCACAACCAAATCATTGATATAAATAATACAAAGTAGTGGACACAGCACCAATCCTGGTGGCACTCCACTGGTCACAGGCCTCCAGTCTGAGAAACAACCCTCCACCACCACCCTCCTCTTCTACCTTTGAGCCAGTTCTGTATCTAAATGGCTAAGTTCTCCCTGTATTGCATGAGATCTAACTTTGCTAACTAGTCTCTCATGGGGAACCTTGTCGAATGCCTCGTCCATACAGATCACACCTACCGCTCTGCCCTCAATCTTCATTGGTACTTCTTCAAAAATCTCAATCAAGCTTGTGGGACATGCTTTTCCAGGCACAAAGCTATGTCGACTATCCCGAACCTTTCCAAATAAGTGTACATCCTGTCTCTCAGGATTCCCTCCAACAACTTGCCACTAACGACGTCAGTCGCTCAATTGCTTATTGTATTTGTCTATATCAAAAATGCAACTCAAAAATAATCTGTCAGCGATGAAATACTTGTGGACACCTTAAGAAATTAAATAATAAATAGGTTTTTCTTCAAAACCATCTGCACAGAAACTTGGTAAGTGATCAACACAAAGTGAAAAGTGTATGAAGATTTCAGCGAGTGTAACCTATGTGACAACACTACAGAAGAACATTTGAAGCAAGAGTCAACAGTGTTAGCGGTTTGTTCTGCCAAGATTACAGATTTAACTACTGTTTACACTGGAGAAGCTGACAAACAGGACACAGAACGAATACACAAATCCTCCTCGAACCTCCTTGTTGTTACCATGGTTGGAATTCCAGTTTTCGGCACTCCTATACGCAGTTTCTGTTTTATTGGTCTAAATTATGCTTTCACATGATCTCAAAACTATGCAAGTCTATCGGTCCCTCAGTCCTTCATTCCATTTATATCCCGCAGACTTTAAAGTCTCAATCTCTGGAGGAAACCCATGCAGACACAGGGAGAATGTGCAAACCTCTCACAGACAGTTGCCAGAGACCGGAATCGAACCCAAGTCCCTGGAGCTGTGAGGCAGCAGTGCTAACCACTGAGCCACTGTGCCTAACTGTACTGTTGGCCTCATTTTACACAATTAGTATGAATATGTCCATATTGTCATCACATTTCAAAGTACAAAGGATACGGCAAGATGGCAATTGGGACAGAATTACTGCCACACAACATGGAAGGATGGCAATGTCCACATGCACACAATCATACAGATAAATCTTTTCAACTGGAAAACAAGCAGACTGACTAAAAGGCATCAGAATAACTACATTATTGCACACGTGATAGGAGAACTGGGTGGCATTAGTGAATAAGGCTCAAAAGTCTCAAACTAGTCACTTTGACACATGTGCCCATATTAGAAAACCCACTATCTCAGACTAAATGGCAATTTTAGAAAGGCCAAATGATAGCCTACAAGGGACTTTTCACACTGTCAGTATGCTTTTCTCTGAGTTTTACTCTAAGTCTACTTTACAAGGCTACAGGCCTTGTGCAGGAAAATGGGATTAGTGTAAATTGTAGTATATTTTTGGCAGTGCAGACTTTCAGGGCCTTTTCTGAACTTTATGATTCTACGATCTGGCAGAAGTCCATTTGGCTGACTAAAACCTGGATACAATTGTAAAGCCATGATCGCAAACAATGAATTTAACTCTCGGGGGAGGCACGGTAGCTCAGTGGTTAGCACTGCTGCCTCACAGCACCAGAGTCCCAGGTTCAATTCCAACGACTGTCTGTGTGCACATTCTCCCTGTGTCTGTGTGGGTTTCCTCCGGGTGCTCCGGATTCCTCCCACATTCCAAAGATGTGCAGGTCAGGCGAATTGGCTATGCTAAATTGCCCATAGTGTTAGGTGCATTTGTCAGAGGGAAATGGATCTGGGTGGGTTACTCTTCAGAGGGTCGGTGTGGACTAGTTGGGCCCACAGGTCTGTTTCCACACTGTAAGGAATCTAATCTAATCCTATCGCCACTTGAACGTCAACCTATGCTCACTTTACCTCGGTGAGGTCATGCAGCCAAGGCTTCATTTAATCACTGACTGTTTTTACAGCACAGTACAGGAACTGTTTGTCTTTAACTTTGCTCCAGAAAAATCAATAACTGAACTGCAGTTTCAGAGTAGTCAATGAGAACTAACTACAAAACCAGCTCCCTATATATCTCCACAAATAAAATTTACACACAGGCTTGAGAAAAACAGAAAACTGTACTTTTGAAGCACTTTTCACAACTTCATGACATCCTAAAATGTTTTCAAGCTGATGAAATATTTCTGAATTGTGGCAGTTGTTATAATGTAGCAAACGTGCACACAAGCTCCTAGATAATATCTGAACTGACGCTGATTGAAGGATTCACATTGACAAGGAATGGACAAGAAAACATCTAATCTTCCCATCATGTCCATCCAGTGGAACATCATATTCTCTACAATCAATTGTTATCGCTGACCATGCTGCATTCTCCTTCAGCACTGCACAGGAGTGTCAGCAAAGACTTCAAGTCTACAAGTGGAAGCTGAACTTTCACTTGCAATACAAGCAAGCTCTGAACTGAGAATACAATGAAAAATTTGTGTATTGCGCATCCCAAAGCATTTCACAATCACTTGGTTACGTTAGGAAGTGTAACCATTTCCTGGAGCAAAAGTAACAATCAATTTATGCATTACAAATAAATGGCAAGCAATAACTTGTTTTGGTCCTGTTTGACTGAGCAAGGTTGACTAAGACAATGAACCAAAAGTGTACAGCATGTTGGTAAAGTAACACAAAATTGCCACCTTCCCAAAGCCAAAAAAGAATGCAAAGATATCTTCTTTGCAACTGAGAAAGTGATACAGATATCAACAATCGGAACATGTGTACAATTTTTTCAAGCTTATAAAGGCCATATTCAGTGTATGTCAGGGGATCTTAAGGACCTTGAATGAAAGCTATAAACATTGCATACAAGTGCATGAGAGGTTAGATGCCTTGCTTTGGAAGACTGTTTTATTCATTTAAAGTGTAGTGACTGTTACTTTGTGTAATCAACACATTTGCAAAAGCAGCAATTAAATCAGAGTGGAATAGGACTGTGTTAGAACAGCAGCAGCCTAGTGCGAAGGCTGAACATTTTCCACCTTTGTTGCCTCAGATGTATCACTGGATTTCTTGGCAGGACAAAGCCATCAATTGAAAGGACCTGCAGCTAGACCTATTGCTTACTTTTGCCCGATCTGATTCAACAACATTCAATGGATGGTTGACAGCCTGGACTTTCTGAATGGCGACTAGCAGAGTTGCAAGATGTTTTACATCCATACCTCTATTAGAAGGAACAGAAAGATACAAAGATGATAGCTAACAGGGTCCAGACAAAATACAACAAATCCTGCACCCTACAGTCATTTTTTTTTTGCAACACTTTCATATCAATAATAAACTCTTTGGTCCACATTTCAACCTCACCAATTCAGGTTTTTCACATTCAACCCTTGCTGAGCTGTAACTTCCTCCGAATTTGAAAAAAGTTAACTTCAAAATAGATTACACCTCAGATATATGACTACAACTGACACCATGTGGTCAGTTAACTCTAGATTGTTGTACCTTGTAAATCATTTGAACTCAAGTTAAAGCAGACCAGCAGTCAAGCTTTTGTTTAAACATGTTAAAGATTCATTTATTACAGATTATGACTGAGGGTTAAGGATAAAGTGGTCAAAATAAGTATTGATAAGACAAAAGTAATATTTCTAAAAAGAAAGCCCCAATATGTCTGTACAGTATACTGGCACAGCCCATTCCTTATGTTCTTGTTACTTGATATTAAGGTCACATTCGACTAAGTGTGGCATCAAGGAGCCCATGCAAAACTGGAATCAATGGAAAACGGGGCAAACTCTCCTGTAGTTGGAGTCATATCTGGCACATAGAAGGTTGTGGTTGTTGTAGGTCAGTTATCTCACTTCCAGATCATCTCTGCAGGAATTCCTCAGGGTCGTGGCCTAGGCCCAATTATCTTCAGTTGCTTCATCACTGATGTTCCCTCCATCATAACATCAGAAGTGGAGATGTTCACCAATGATTGCACAGTGTTCAGCAGTCTATATTCAAATACAATAAGATTATACAACATTCAGGCTTGGGCTGACAAGTGACAAGCAACATTTGCACCACACAAATGCCAGGATATTACCATTTCCATTAAGGAACAGTTTAACCACTGCATCTTGACCTTCAATGGTATTACCACCACCAAATCCCCCACTATCAACATTCTGAGATTACTATAAACCAGAAACTCAACTGGACTTGCCATATACATACGGTGGCTACAAGAGCAGGTCAGAAGCTATGAACACTGTGGCAAGTAACTCACCTCCTGACTCCCCATATCCTGTCTATCTATAAGGCACAATCCATTTGCCTGGGTTGGCACAGCTTCAACAACACTCAAGAAGCTTGACACCATTCAGGACAATGCAGCCCACTCGATTGGAAGGAGTGGATGCTTGTGGATGTGCCAAAGTGTACTTTCTACAAGATGCACTACAGAAATTTACAAAAGATCATTAAACAGCTCCTTCCCGATCCATGACCACATCTATCTAGAAGCACAATGGCAGCAGATACATAGGAAAACCACGTACGAACTCCACTCAAAACTAATCACAATCCTGACTTGGAAGTATCAGTTACTTCAGTATCACTGGGTCAAAATCCCGAAATTCCTCTCTAATGGTATTGTGGGTCTACCTGCAGCACTCCCCAACCTGCTTTCTCTGTTGAAGTGTTTTCTTCTTGATTGAAGGTGGGAGTCAGTCTAGATATCCAGTCTTTCAAATCTTGGTCAACAAGCTAAGATGGTCACTGTAACCATATGACCTACATTTAAAAAATTAAGTCATGTTCCAATAAAGGCATTTTAGGCACAGCTCACTTGTAGTTCTTCACTTTTGATCTCAATGACCAATTTATAATCTGACAGTGAATCATCAAGGAACTTGGTTTACTCCCAGGCGAGAGTTTTTATATGTCTGAGTATGTCTCACAGAGCAGGCAGCAATATAGTCAGGTGCCTTATATCTGTCATGTTTTTCAACTTCTTTCCCAATTATAGTCAGATTAACTTATATAGCCGCTAACAGTTATTTTCTAAACAAACCAACTGATCATAACTGTGACATACTTACATCCTGGAGGTATACTGGTTCCCAATTCCCCGGTGCCTCAAATCGAAAATGCACCTTGCATTTTATTCTCTGCCCCTTCAAATCACTGTTTCATCTTCCAGTCCTAAAACTGCCCCATTACATCTCCCAGTCCCTCTCTCAAACTCAACATTTTTGTCTGTGGCCTCTTATATCCCTCCACTGAAAAGCCAAGCATTCAACTGTTTAGGACGCAGTCAAATTTTGTTTTACCTCTCTAGCATGTTAACCTGATATGGTTTATAGGACAAAATAAGGGACACGTGACCAGCTGACATGCATTTGTTGCCTGTGTAAAAGATGTCTGAGTTGATTTTTGGCATACCCTAGTATGGCACTTAGTAAATATTTCCTGTTTAAAAATAGCTAAAATGCCAGAGCTCGATTCTGGCCGGTAGCTTAATAAATGCTAAGATTACTTATTTATTCACATATTGCTCCAATAGAAGCCCCTGGTGAATCACCCTAATGTTAAATATGAAATCAAGAATGAGTATTTATAGTTACAGTTTCTTTGTACTTCAGACCACTAGCAAAGGATTCTATATTATCAGTCGTCCACTCACAATGTCACCATTTTATTGAAAAATAAAGCAGGGCGGCACGGTGGCACAGTGGTTAGTGGTTAGCACTGCTGCCTCACAGCGCCAGAGACCCGGGTTCAATTCCCGCCTCAGGCGACTGACTGTGTGGAGTTTGCACGT